>NC_142012.1:120344385-120502719 GCF_049901735.1 Notechis scutatus | reverse complement strand
AGTTCTAGTCCTGTTTTAGACACAAATCCAGCCAGGTGACCTTGGGCCAGTCACTCTCAGACCTAAGAAGGAGACTGTGCCAAATATCTTTTGAAAAACCTGATAAGAAAACTGCAGGGATTAATACAGGAAGTTGACAGGATTCAACACTGACTCAAAGACACACACATACATTAGTATTCAGTGTTGAATACAGGTTTGAATTCAATAGGGTGATGATCAGCTGTGATAAATATAAAAATCTGTGTCTGCATAGAAAAGAATCAGATACGAGACACTTGAAATATTGGCTTGGGAGCAGGTCTTGGGAGAAGAATCAAGAAGTAGTAATGGACCTGTCACCTGCAATTGAATATGAGTAAGCAGTATAACAAAGTGCTAAAATGCTTATCCTATCTTGGACTGAATATACAGAAGGATTTCATCCAGGTCATAGAGACTAATTGTTCCATTGTATATTGTACTAGTCAGTTCATATTTAGAATATTATCCCATTTCTGGGCATCTTACTCTAGGAGAGATGAGAGCAGCTGGAACAAATTGCTACTAGGGTACTAGGAATTGTCTGATTGGGTCAATTAGGAAGAATTTCTCATCAATAAAATCCACTAATAGTAGAACAATCTGCCAAGAACAGCAAGAAATTATGCTGACTTGGAGTTGGCTAGCCACGTATTAGGGGAATTAATCAGATTCTGGCATTGTGTAAAGGGGTGGTGTGGATGTCATAGTGAAATCCCTCCCTGTTCATAGTTTCTGTGTCTCAATGATGAGTTGTCAGTTTTGCCTAAGAATGATAGAATACCTCTCAGCTCAATCATAGGTATAGGGAGAAAAACCTCGTATGTGCCACTATGCATTCCCAGGGAACAAGTTGGAGTAGAAGTACCATACTTAATAAACTATACAGTTATTAAGTTCTTGCTGTGTTTTTGCTTGTTACATATTCTAAGGATGCTGTCCAATCATGAGACCTCAGAGGCAACTAGCTTTTTCTTTTTGATGTTTGAACAATCATCAGATACTCTGTTCTTTTGATCATTTCTTTCCAGTTAGCCCTTTCTAAAGATAGTGATAAGGAAAATCATAAAGAAGCCTCACTATGAGGTTTTGATGCTCAGAGATGTATCAAAAAAAAGTATAACCAGCACTTGAGTTGGTCTAAGAATACATTTTCTATTGCTGCCCTCTAAAGCTGCTAGATGATCCTCAGAAGACATTGCTACTCCATACCCAGATGATAATGATTTAAAAAATAGTATTTTTAATGATTTACACATGTAAAAGATAAATATGAAATTATATAGTGATTTTTTATTTAAAAAAAGTAATAAAGTGCAAGTAGAAAAAAGATTAAAGATGTAAATCTTGATCTTTATAACAGCTAAACATTATCTATCTTCCCTCTTTAAAATTATAAAATGGTTCTTTCCACCCATATTCAACCCTTTTTGATCAGCAAATCCATAAATCATCAATTCGGATAATAATGATTTCCAATATTGTGACAGTGAATATCTCAGCTTCAAACTCTTTACTGAAAAATGTTTGTTCCTGATCAATTAGTACTAATTAATTGTTTACTCAGGTAGATATAGCTGGTTAATTGTGGAATACATTAATTAAATGTCAATTAGATCAGTTAAAATGTAAATTAAAGTCAATCCAATTTTGTTCCCTTTTGTGATTGTACCCTACTGGATTTTGAGAGAAAACACACTACAGAATCTTAAAGCAACTTTATTTTTTTAAAAAAATCTTTCATTTACAAATGACAATTGAATTAAATGGACAGCGCTACTATGGCAAAATGCTCAATGGATTCTCGTTTCAAAATCAAACAACTAACTCCCGCACCTGGATTTTAGTTATTCATATTATGCTGAACAAAAACCAGTACTTCAATTAAAAAAGAAGTTGGAATTCATTTCCCATGATAAGTTCAGAAAAATATTTAATACACTTAAAAGATTTGTGCTTAAGTGTAGGCTAGTTTCAGAAATGGGCAGACTGCTAATCCAAATGTTAACTGCAAATATGGTTTGCCGGTTGTCAAGGCAAACTGCTAAATATGGCCTCCACTCCTTTTTAAAAGGAGAAATGCCTGGTTTGAGGCCAAAAAAAAAAAAAAAAGGTAAATCACAGTTCTTGATTTCATCTTGTGTGTTTTGTTGGATAAATAAATTCATCTTTGCCCAATCTAGTGCCTTCCAAATATACTAAATTTTCATTCATGCAGCTTCAAGAATTGGAGATTGGTCATCGTATGTAGAGAACTGGAGATTAGTCACTTGACCACTTGCAATCTGTAAACTGGCAATCTAGCATTGGTGTTAATCATCTACGTCTATATCCTTTCATTACCAACCACAAAATGATTATTAAGAGTTGGCAATGACATAAGCAATAGAACATCAGGGTTAGTTCATGTAGCAAATAAGAGAAAATGGAGGATGAACTATAACTATTCATAGTATCAAAATGTCAGCTATCATTTCAGGATTTAAAGTATAAAAGATTACAGTGTGAGTCAAATAACTTGGAGAGATATGTGTGTGTGTGTGTGTGCACATGCTTCTAGATAGATTGAGATGATAGAGAAAGAGAGACAAGCAGACAGTATGTCATCATTTGCTTACAGGCTTAGGAAAGCTTGATTTCATTTCTATAATACTGCAATACATTAGATTTTCATTTTGCAAACATTTATCAAGACATGCACAGAATTGCATAGTACTGTACCATTTATTGTACGTGCATAATTATGTCTGATTTAACTGTTGATACCAATTTTTGCAAATACTGCTACAATGCATTTGATGGGATCAGAGAATTTAGACATTACAAAATAACATTGTCAAGTTGACAGATATGAAGCCATATGAAAATAAATTTTATTGATATGTTTATTTCCTTTACCTATTTTGTGCATATAATTCTATGATGAAATTAATTGGGGTTGTATATGCTTATTGAAAAAGCTTGAAAGGTGTTCATTAAGTAAGATTACTCCATTTTGAAGAACATGTACTAAACTCAATATGAAATAGTACTACCGTAGTTACTATTACAAGAGCCAGTTTGATGTTGTGGTTAAAGGTACCAGACTAGAAATCGAGAAACTAGATTACTCATTCTCAGCCATAGGGAGAAGGCAATAGAATGTTGCCAAGAATACTGCTAGGACATATCCATGTAGTTTCCAGGAGTCCTGACTGACTTGAAAGCACCAAAACAAAAACAAGTCAATAGTTAGCTTACAAACTTTCCTCCTAACCATATCAGAACAACACACTAATTTTAGTAAAAACCAAAGGCTAGAATATAAACAAGATCTAATGGGAAAGCTTGATATTAAAAGGGCATTTCATGTTATAAAAAACCATAGCAAACTTTTTTGTATCAGTTCTAACAAAAATGCTTAAATATCATTAATTCCAAGATTCTTCACAGTGCAATTAACAGGGTTTGAAAGAATGGATAAATATATAAAGTATAATTTATGTTGTATATATCATGCTGGAAATATTTTGATTTTAGCCCCTGTCTTAAATGCAGCACTGTTAGATACATCTCCTGCTAGATAAAGTACACAACTTTAATAATTTCATTCATTTTCAAAATGAAAATTATTTTTAAAAAAATGTTTCAAAAATTGTATGAAAATGTTCTAGTATTTATCTGAAGGAATTCAGATGTTTCTGGATAATAAGATGAATTGGGCAGGCTCTGCAGATATTAAATCCTCATATTTCAATGAAAGATCTTCTAATTAACAGAATTATAACAAGTGATTAATTACAAACCTATGAAAGCCATCCAGAATCTAGACATAAGAAAACATGTTAGCAAAATTATTCCCCAAATACCAAGTCTTTGTCGTAGATTGATGTTTCTTTAGTGAAAGTCAATAGCCATTGGTGTTGCATCTCTTTTGGCATTAAAAAAAACCCAACAATTTTGGGGATAAACTGTGTCCTAATTTGTGTTCTTAGTTTAGGCTTTTGTACTTTGTCTTCTCCTTCGACCACTATACACTGATTCACCTGATGGAGACAGAAGGAGAAAAAGAATTAATTTATAAAAATCCAAAATGGAGTTATTGTCAGGGGTGGGATACAAATATTTTTACTAGTAGTTCTGTGGGCATGGCTGTGACTGGGTGGGCATGACTTTTTATTTTTTTGTGCAGCACCACCACCCCTGCTCCATTATTTTTTTGGCCTCCTAGGCCTCGGAAGCCTCCAAGGGGGATGTTTTTGCTCCCAGGAGGCTTCCCTGAGGCCTAGGAAGGCAAAAAACAGAGCGCGGGGGGGCAGCTCAGCAACCCCTTGTGCGCCCCTTTGTGCCTCCTGGGCCTCAGGGAAGCCTCCTGAGTGAAGCAATAAAACAGCAAGGGGGATCCCGGCACAACTGATCGTTGGAACAGGTGATCGTTGGAAGAGGGAAAGCTGGTTTTTTACTACCGGTTTGGCCAAACAGGAGCACTTTTTACGACCGGTTCACTCAAACCAGGCCGAACCAGTAGAATACCACCACTGGTTATTGTCCTGCCATGTAGAAGTGGCTCTGCTATTAACCACAATGGTGAAAAGAGAAAACATATGATATCATGTCAAATACCCCACCCATGTAAATTTCCATCCTAACAGACCCAAGAATGTAAATCATGAGGTTTGGGTTGTGATGTCATATGTTTTGTCATCACATTTGCCACCCCCTCCTTACAAATGCTTATGCTAATCTGGTTTTCCCTACTATTTGAATTTAATATATGCAAGGGATTTATAGTATCATAGTTATTGCCTATATTGTAGATCTCTGAAAGTTATGAAAGGAATTTCTCACACAAAGTTAATAGTTCAGTGATTATAAATCACAGTTATGATTAAAACTTTTTGATCATGGATTTACATTATGCTTCTCTATTTACAGATTATACCTTTTTCACCTTTTGGCCCTCTTGGTCCTTGGGGGCCTGGTGGGCCCATTGATCCAGTATCACCTAAAAGAATAACAGAGAGAAAAAATCAAATACATAATCAATCCAGGGACCTAAACTGGGACATTTGACACAAGTTTAAAAATACCTTTGTTAAACCATTTAACAAATTCAAAGGTGAACCGATCATAGGTCTTCCAATTCCTTGTTCCAAGACAACTCCCAGCCATTTTCTTACAAAGGTATTAGGAAAACTGGGAAATGTTTCACATGTTTCCCTTTATGCCTCCAAACTTTTCAGCAGTTTTCAATTATGCAAATGATAAATTACTTTCTGCGTGAGATTGTCAGCATTTCATTATTAATAATACTTGCCTAACTATGAACAGCCAGAATGAACCAATTTTTAGTGTTAGTAAGCGACATTTAAACAAAATTAAATACAGGAGAAAATGCTTTCATATTTGTATGGAACAGGGGTGTTAAACTGGTGGCCCACGGGCCAGATGCATGCGTGCAGGCCACGACCACCCAGCTCTGCAAAAGCAAAAGACATCACAATATGTCACGTGACATCACATGACACAATCGAGTTTGATACTTGTGGTGTAGAAGTTGCTTTATTTTTGATGTATGTGGTTTCGTTTCATTTTTATATTTTTAGTATAAGAAAGAGAACATAAGTGAAGACCTTCATGGTCACACTGGTAGTATCTGCAAAGTCAACTGAGTTTAATATGCATGCTAAACTGAAATAAATGTTACAATTTTCTCCAGGGGGTTAGGGTTAGGGTCAAAAGTCAATGTGTGCCAACAGAATTGAGGTCCAAAAGGCCTTCTAAAGAACAAACACAAAGTACTGACACTCTCAGGGAAACTCTTTGGTTTACAGAAGAAAAAAACACCCTTATTTTTTTAATCCATAGGCTTCCCTCATCAATCCTAATGACAGCAGAGCATGCTGAGCAGAATATGAAGCACATATGGAAAACAAAAACCAGCAAAAGTTGAAGGATCATATAGAGTGAAACATCTAGAAAAACATATGATTAAGTGGGTTTAAATCCTGAATAGGAACATTCCAGTTACAAAGCATTTTGTTCTAGATCTCCATTTACAGTTAAAAGCAAAATATAGTCTTTCAGAAAAATTCCTTTCAATATGGTAAAAAAAGAAAAGATTACATGTTAAACTAGATGAGTCATTTATCCAACTCTTTTGGATTGCTTCCAGACAGTAAGTCCTAGCGGTATCGATTAAAAAAACAGATTGTTAGTCTAACCTGATTTTCCAACCTGTCAGTTTATTGGAATGGTGCAGCATCATTGCACATGAAAGTCAACCTTGTTTCTTAAAGATTGCTATTGAGGCATCTAAATTACCTTTAGGTCCTGGGTATCCCATCGGTCCTTGTGGTCCAGGTGGGCCTGGAATGGTTCCATAAGCTGTAGGGAAAAAAATAATCAAAACCAGCATTTCTATATATACTGCTTATAAATGTAAAATAAGTGCTATTTATGCAAGTATTTCAGAAACAAATGAACTACTTTTATTAGAGTTAAGTGCCATTAGCCCTTTCAGGCAAGGATCTTTGATATACCGAATCAAAATAAGCTATTCAAGTTTTCTTTGATACTGTTTCATATATTGTTTTTAAAAGGGCACAGAGATCAAATTTATAACAAACTTTTACTTCTACCACCACAGTTATGCTACTCTACGTTTATGGATATTGATATAGATAAAAAGAAAAGAAACAGAAATAGGAAATGGTATATAAAGTAAGATCATTAGTTACCTTTGAAGAAATCCATGAGGTCTGCTGTGATGTTGCCATAGGATGCAAACACTTTGCTAATACCAGGGGGCCCAGGAGGTCCAGGAGGGCCTTGTGTATGATAAGTGAAAATGTCTTGAAGAAGGCCTCGGCCTGGAAAATAAATTTGTTTTTTCAATTATTATTATTATTCATTAATTTGTATGCTGCCCATTCATGTACGTCCAGGTTGCTGATAAAAATATATATACCATAGGATTTTAAACCACAGTAAGGCAGAATGGGGAAAAAAAACTTTAAAATGCTAAAACAGCTTGAGGATAGAAACAAATGTTAAGATTTTTCCTAACTGGGGCCAGCCTCAGCTCTAATGGTAATCATAGTGGCAATTTATTTGACAACATAGACCTTTTCTGTTGATAAATTTGTGGTGGGACATACAAAAGATGTCCCATTGAAGACCTAACATTCAGGATGGGCTATACAGATGTAGATAATTCTGCAGAAGATTTGGGCCCAAGATACACAAGGCTTGTACACTAAAGTGAATTGGACCAGGGAAGAAAAATGGCAATGAATGAGGCTGTTTTAACAGAGGGATCCTTGAAATACCACTTAACCGACTGTGCTTATTCACACCCAAATTTGTAACACATCCAGTCTTGTAAAGAAAGATAAAATTAATGAAAACTATCATTGCTTCTCTAAAGAATTGCATTCATCTCTTGGTCATAATTTTAAGTGCTATTATAAGAGGCTGCACTAAAGTCTCACAAAAAACACACATAGGTGAGTTAAAATTTACCAAAATATTCAATGTGAGGTTGAATCATTGCTCCACATGCATGAACGATAAGAGCCGCAATGGGGCATTGGTTAGAGTGCAGCACTGCAGGCTACTTCTCCTGACTGCCGGCTGACTGCAATTTGGCAGATCGAATCTCATCAGGCTCAAAGTTGACTCAGACTTCCATCCTTCCAAGGTGGGTAAAATGAGAACCCAGATTGTTGGGGGAAATATGTTGACTCTGTAAACCGCTTAGAGAGGGCTTAAAAACACTGTGAAGCGGTATATAAGAGCTATTGCTATGACTGATTGATTGATACACACACACACACACACACACACACAAAATGTAAAGTCTTAATGCAAGGCTTGGGTTGCCAAAATTGAGTTTCCAAAACAATTGTAAGAAGTACATAGATTACATAAATTGTTGCTGTTATAAACCTAGAACCAATAATTTAGAATTCTGGTCCTTTGACAGTATCATTAAAAGTGAAACAATCTATTCCAATTTTTGAAATTCTGTAATGCTTTTTGTTTTTGTTTTGTTTTCTGAAAACTTGATAATTAACTCAAGCACTATCTTAGAACTAGGCTAAGGATCCACATGCATAACTGCAATTCTTTCACAAATTACTTAGTTTTGGAAATGATAATAGACATGAAAAATTCTGCAACATTCTCCCACAAAGTCCACAATTTAGATCCTACACAATAAATTTTGTCCTACCCTACTACTACATTAAGATTTAAAATCTATGCCTGTTTAATTGTAAGAAACAGTATTTTCTTCCACTGTTGGAGTTGGTCAATGTTAGGCCTTGGTTTTAATTTATTGAGGCACTTATTGCTATATTCTCAATATTTTAGCCTTTTGTAGGCTCTATTGAAAAACAATTTATTGTGTGCTGACTCTTGAAAAAAACTTGTTTTTCTAATCTAATCACCCAAATCTGCCCTCCTTTGCAGAATTATCTTTAAACCGAGTTTAAGCAAATAATTAGGACAGGGTTCCCAAACCCCCAGGCCACAGCCCACTACTGGCCCATGCCTATTTGGAACAGGGCCATTCAAGCGGCACCCTGTGTGCATATGCATGTGCACTGGTCTGCCACTTGTGCAAGTGGAGCTGTGTATGCGCACCAACCCACTGCCCATATGGCCCGGTTCCCCTCTCCCTCCCCCAGCCAGGCCGCCAAGCCGTATAGGTTGGGGACCACTGACTTAGGGAATTAAGTATGGGCAAGTACAGTACTGAAAACAATCTTAGGCATGGTTGTGAGCATATACATCTATGGCACTGCTTTATACCTTCATTGCATTGGTTTTACTGCCATTCAGAAATGGAATATGTGCTGAGCATTTTCCAAAAATGCTTTCTGTGAAATCAGAGATGGATAACATTTGAAGGGGATGAGTAGCCACAATTAAGCATCCCAATGAAGAAAGCCATTTGGTGTTTCTGTGACATCATTTGCAAGGAGTATGGCCAAATATTTCCAGTCCTATTTTAGGTGTGTCAGGCCTCCCAGATGTAAACTAGTCCTGTTCCCATCTTTAAAAATCATCTCTGAAAGGCCAAAATCATGTTGCTAAAATCCAGCTGTTCAACACCAACCATTTATATAGTATAAACTCTGAGTGCTGGGGAATTGCTAAAGGAGTGCTGAGGGGTGGGCGCTCCATGGCTACTGATCCTGAATTAAATATTCAGGGTGGCATGGATTTTTTTAAGGCCAATATTTAGTGCAGCAATAAGAGGCCTATGAGCCGCATGTGATTTGCAGCCCCAGTTCATACCTTCAGGTGCGAGTATTTTTAGCAGACCCCTCCTAAAAAACAGTGGACAAAATGGTTAACTAATCTGCAAGGTTCAACACACACACACACACACACACACAACCCATTTAATCTTCCAAACTTTACAAAAGGACAACCAAAAATGAAAATTTTGGGATCACTATGCTATTTCTGAGTCCACAGCCAAAAACATTGCCTATCAATAATTCAATGAGCTTTAGTTATTAATCTATTTCCCCAAGATTGGCACAGATGAAATATGAATATACAGTGTACTTACTCTGTATGTTTTCAGAGACTCTGGATGCCAATTCATTGTAATCCAGTGACCCATCATAGGATCTCATATAAGATCCTTTTGCACCTATTAAACTCATATGTGATCCTTCTCTTCCAATTGTTCCAACATAGGATTCCTCTTCACGTAATCCATCATTGCTTCTGAATAAATTGCTGCTTGATCTTCCTGCGGCTAATGATGCATCATACGATAAGCCAGAACTTGTAGACCTGCCATATGTTCCTTCTGAATTTACAGAACTTCTATAATTTTCAGCCCTAAAGCTGCCATCTTCTCTTGGTCCAGGTGGTCCTGGAGGTCCAGGTGGTCCTCTGATGAAGCTACGTACATCATCACCTACAGATCATATGGTGCATATTAATAGGGCTACTTCAATTAACATAGATTCTGATGGTCTCTATGGTATTGCAGAATTGAAAAGAGAAGCTGGACATATAACAACAATAATAAAAATCTACAGCAGTAGCAAGAGATTAGAAGTGAAATAATCTACTGTATGCAATAGATTGCTTATTCTGTAGTGATGGAAAATTGTATTGAGATATTCTGAATTGTCCACAAAACATTTGGAAAATCCTAGATAATTGGGTAACTTCAGATGAATAAGGCATCCTTTCTCCTAACCTCTTTGTGGCTCTTCTAAACAATACTAGATTTGGGGGGGGGCTTCCATATCTTGGAGGGAACCTCTTTCCAGAAGGCAGTTGCTGCTATAGAGAAGGCCTGCTTCCAGGGTCCTAATAGATGATATTGGAGCGCAACAGTCCCTGCAAGATTGAAGGTGTTATGAGAAACAGGCAGTCCCTCAAGTAATCATGCCCTGTACCATGCAATAGTTATAATCTATGCTGAGAAGACCATGAATCTGAGACTAAAGTGGAATTATTGTTTATTTTCTCTATCAGAGCAGTACATACCATTTGTATTGGAATGATGTTGAAAATTAAAATCAAGAAGAAAGGATACCTCTATCATCAAGATCAAGAACCATTATGGCTGTTTAAAGTGTTGATACTTCAACAGTTCAAAACATAAAACTACTTTTTGTGTGTTCTTTTTTTCCTTCATTACTCTAGAAATACTCTCAAGGACTTCTCAGATGAAAATAGTAGAGGATTCTTATTCTTATTGTATGAGACAGCTGAAAAACCATTCTATATGGTGAAATTAACAATATTTTCTACCTCTGGTCATGCAGAATATATGTCCCTTTGTATGTATGTATGAATTTACATTGCTGTACAATTGCGTTGATGTTAAAATGTACTTTTTTATCTTAAAAGATAACATATGAGCCATGGTGGCACAATGATTAGAGTGCAGTACTGGAGGCTATTTCTGCTGACTGCCAGCTGACTGCAATTTGGCAGTTCAAATCTCACAAGGTTGACTCAGCCTTTCATTCTTCCAAGGTGGATAAAATGAGGACCCAAATTGTTGGGGGCAATATGCTGACCCTGTAAACTGCTTAGAGAGGGCTGTAAAGCACTATAAAGCGGTATATAAGTCTAAGTGCTATTGCTATATAAATAAGGACATGAATAAATATTAATTAATTAAATCCATGTTTTAAACAACTTGATTAAACACAGAGTAATCCAAGTTTCTTAGTTTTCTTTGAAAAATAAACTCCAGGGCATCTGCAATTAATTTTTGAACCTTATGTTCTTCAGTATGTTAATTTGACATTTTATGTGCATTGGTTATTCCTTTAATGTTCTCTTGAAGGTCACAAAGATAAAGTTTTAATAACTAAATTTAGGATTAATGCAATTGCCACATAAGAACGTGATTTGAAACCCAAAGAATTCTGAGTTCAGTCAAATCATAAACCAGGATGAAGTCCATATCTTGAATTTTCAAGTGGAGCAAATAAAACTATAGAAGGAGTATATGCTTACTTGTAAGGTATTGGATCAATTCACTCCTGAACTGGTCAGTCCAAACTCCATCCTCAAGAGAGATAAGGCCAGTTCCTGAAAATCCAGGTGGTCCTGGAGGGCCTTGGGGGCCTGGGGGCCCAGGGGGCCCAGCACCCAGGGAATATCCCATACCTTGAAGAGAAAAGAATAAACCATTTAATTTAAAAAGAATCATCTTATTTTTCACAAGAGTTAGGATGAAGTTTATTTAAGACTAACAATTAAAGCTTTAAATTTAGCTCCATTTTGTGTTTCTGCTTCTCTTTCCCATGTTATGTCATGGACTCTAAAACTACAGTCATAAAGACACTTTCTCTGAAGTAAATTCCACTGGACTCTGTGGAATTTGTTATATACAGTGGTGTTGTGATTCCGGCATCTGCTACAGGTTTTTTGAATGACAGCTCCAGCGAGGAGGACTTATATGAATCAGCAAGTTCTAACGATGAGGAGGAGATGAATGCATTTGATTTGCAAGGTCGGATTGAACCTTCAAACTCCTCCACCCTTCAATTAGGTGGTCAGCCGGGAACGGGTGATAATGAGGAACAGATGATATCTTCAGGTGAAGAAGATGATAATTTGGATGATTGCTGGGTAGATGTCAGGACAAGACGTCTCCTGACAAGGAGGAACCAACGAGGATACAGTAGGAGGGCAGACCAGCAATTAGACTAATTAGTTACTCTATAAAGGGAGAGATATGACTTTGCACTTTGTCCGGAACAAAGTGTCTATTTGCAAGAGAGAACTGAAAAGCACAGTCTGGAGGATTTTGATCTGAAATATCTTGTTGGGATTTGGATTTAATTCGTTGGAACTTCTACTTATTGGAATTATTTTGTGAAGGATTTTGATCTGAAGAATCTTGTTGAGTCTTGGATTTAGTTCGTGGGAACTTTTACTTATTGGAGCTATCTGTGAACATTTTCCTGTTTGCTGCCTTTCTTTACAAGGACTGCTGCTTTCAGCCTTAACTGTTTATTTTTAGAAGGTGGGACATAACATTTTTGTTCCGGACCTACAGACCATCTTTGCAACGATGGATTCAACTCAAATGCAACAATTGGTGGATCAGCAACAGATGCAGATAAATCAATTACTCCAGAGCAACGTATCCCTTCAAAATCAGGTAACACAATTATTATCGTTTGTTGCCAATTCTCAAACTGTTTCGGCTGCAGCTGGAGTTCCCCCTGCACCCCCTGTGAGAAAAATTCCGATAGCTATGCCAGATAAATTTTCTGGGCAAACGGACATGTTTTCAACATTTTTGGGTCAGTGCCAATTGTATTTTTCTGTGAGGCCGGAGGATTTTCCAACCGATCGAGTTAAAATTGGCTTTATTATTAGTTTGTTAACCGGGCAGGCTGCCAAATGGGCTACTCCTTATTAGTACAAGATAGTCCATTACTGGACGATTTCCAGGGTTTATTCAACAGATGAACGTTATGTTTGAGAATCCAATTAAATCTCAAACTGTGGACAGAAAATTGAGGGATATTATTCAAGGTAAACACTCATTGCAAGAATACGTTGCAGAATTTCGCTTGTTGTGTATGGACTCCACCTGGAATGAACCAGCTCACATGGCAGCATTCCAAGAGGGTTTGTCCGACAGTATCAAGGATGAACTAATTCATGCAGAGCGTGCTTCAACTTTGGACACATTGATTACTCAATGCTTACGTATTGAAGCTCGCCTACAACATCGTGGGTGTAAACGGACCGTTGCAGAGCCACCTGTGTTTCCTCGTTCACGCACCCGTCTATGAGGGTTTTCCAATCCAGAATTCCAGCAGAGGAGCCGATGGAGATAGGCGCACTCCGCCCTCGTTAACAGTTCAGGAGCGATCGAGAAGATTTCAGGAAGGTTTGTGCCTTTATTGCGGGGTTCGGGACATTTTGCAAATTCCTGCACTCGGAAGGGGACTCGTGGACCTGTATCAAAACCCATTGCTGGTCCGTCGGGAAACGGGTAGGCCCGACCTCAGGAAACCTTAGGTCGGGCACAGTATTCACTTTCATCTCAAATTGCTGAAGTTAATTCTGGCCCTCCTCGACATTTACTTTTGGACACTCGCATATTCTTGCAATCTCGGAAGGAGGGAATCCCTGCCGTGGCACTGGTGGATTCAGGGGCTACGACTAGCTTTATGGATTATGATTTCGTAAAACATTTCAAAGTTCCTTTAGTGCCTGTGAATCCCCATGCAGGTGGAAACCGTAGATGGGCGCGAACTCAAGTCGGGACCTATTCGCTTTGCCACCCAACCACTGCGTATGCGTATTGGGGATCACGAGGAGGCGATAAGTTTTATATCACTTGAACCTCCATCTTCCTTTGGTGCTCGGAGTATCCTGGCTGCGTCTACACTATCCGTTGGTGGCTTGGGCGCAGAACGCTGTTTCTTTTCCAAGCCTGCAATGTGTGGACCACCTGAGACATGTCTGCGCAGGCCAACATATTGTCGCTTCTGCTGCCTCGATTCCTTCAGAGTTGTCGGATTTCCCGATGTTTTCAGTGAACAGGAGGCAGATCAATTACCACCACATCGTGTTTACGACTGTCCCGTGGATTTGATACCGGACGCTCCATTACCAAAGGGAGGTTGTATTCTTTGTCTGAGCCTGAACTAGTTGCACTTCGAGAATTTTTGAATAAAAATCTAGCTCGGGATTTATTCGACCTTCGTCATCCCCTCTTTCAGCACCCGTTCTCTTTGTCAAGAAGAAGTCGGAGAACTTCGTCTTTGTTGTGACTATAGACGCTTAAATGCTATCACTGTGAGAAATAGCTATCCTTTACCGCTCATCTCCGAATTGTTGGAGCGGTTACAGGAAGCTACAATTTTCACGAAACTTGACTTACGTGGAGCTTACAATTTGGTTCGGATGCGTAAGGGAGACGAGTGGAAGACGGCTTTTGGCACTCGTTATGGTCATTTCGAGTACACCGTTATGCCATTTGGTTTGACCAACGCTCCTGCTGTATTTCAACATTTAATGAACGATATCTTTCGAGACATGTTGGATAAGTTTGTTGTCATATATTTGGACGACATTTTGATTTATTCAAAATCTAAAGAGCAACATCTTCAGCAGGTGCGTCAAGTGCTTCAGCGTCTTCGGGAACATAAACTTTATGCTAAATTAGAAAAATGTTTCTTTTTCAGTCGTCTATCGAATTCTTGGGACACATTATTTCTCCTGTGGGCATTGCTATGGACCCCAAAAAGGTTGAGGCGTTGTGTAGTTGGGAAGCTCCTCGTCGGGTTAAAGATGTGCAACGACTTTTAGGATTTGCCAACTATTATCGGACTTTCATTCCAGGTTTTGCGAAGATAATGGATCCCATAACCCAGCTTCTTTGTAAGAAGGTTCCATTTGTGTGGGGGCCTCCACAACAACAGGCTTTTGACACTTTGAAAAAGCATTTATAACTGAACCCATATTGAAGCATCCTGATCCGGATCGCCCATTTGTGGTCGAGGCAGATGCTTCTAATGTCGCTATCGGAGCAGTGCTGTTACAAGCTTCGGAGGATGGCGCTCTTTTTGTTTCCTTGCGCTTATTATTCTAGGAAGCTTACAGCTTCGGAACGCAACTATACCATTTGGGAAAAAGAGTTGTTAGCTATTAAGGTTGCTTTTGAGACTTGGAGACATCATTTGGAGGGAGCTCGACACAAGGTGGAGGTTCGGACAGATCATAGGAACCTGGAACATTTGACCACGGCTAGGAAATTGAATCAAAGGCAGATTCGTTGGTCGTTATTTTTGCCAGATTTAATTTCTCGGTTACTTACGTTCCAAGTGGTCAGAACCGGAGGGCGGATGCATTATCTCGGAAACCAGAGTATACTTGTGCCGAAGATCCTCTTCCTTTACGGACAGTGTTACCACCGGAATCTCTAGCTGTACTGCAGGAACCGGTAGATTTACGGGCCCAACTACGAGAGGCGCAACGTTTGGATGCGTGGGCGCAGCAGAGACGGGAGGACATTGGCCCAACTTCTCCATGGTCTTTTGAAGACGATCTGCTTCGATATCGGGGTTTATTATATGTGCCTACCAGACCGTTGAGGGCTCTCATCATGACACAATGTCATGATAACCCAGCCGCTGGTCATTTTGGATTACACAAGACCTTGCATTTGGTCACTCGGACTTTTTGGTGGCCTCGAGTTCGTCATGATGTGTCTTCTTACGTCGCTTCTTGCGTTCAATGTAGGCAAGCGAAGCAGCATCCGGTGCACCTCCTGGACTTTTGCAACCCTTGCCGACTCCAAGTAGACCATGGGGAGCGATCTCTATGGACTTTCTGACACATTTACCGTCTTCATCAGGGTTCACAACAGTGCTTGTGGTAGTGGATATGTTGACTAAAATGGCCCATTTCATTCCCTGTCGGAAATTACCATCGTCCCGCACTACGGCTCAGTTATTTTTGCAACATATCTTCCGTCTACATGGACTGCCTGATAGAGTGGTTTCTGATCGTGGGGTCCAGTTTACGGCAGAATTTTGGAAACAGTTAATGGCGGCTTTGCAAGTGAAAGTATGTTTAGCGTCAGCGCACCATCCGGAAACTGATGGCGGGACGGAGAAGGTGATTGGGATTCTTACTCAATATTTGAGATGTTTTGTTAATTTGCGACAAAACGATTGGGTGAAATACCTCCCGTTAGCAGAATTCGCGTTTAACAACTCGCAGCATACCTCCACCCGTGTCACGCCATTTTTGCAAATATGGGTTATCATCCGCGTTTCTTCCCATTAACTATGATGGATTCCCGGTTCCTGAGACCCGAGAGTTTTTGGAAGAACTACACGCAGTTCGACGTCTACTGATACAACAATTGAACAAGGCAAAAAGAAGATTATAAGCGGTTTGCAGATCGGTCCCGTTGAGATACACCTCCGTTAGTTGTGGGTGATAAAGTGTGGCTATCTACAAAACATCTGAAGGTCGATCGCCCTATTAGAAAACTTGATCATCGGTTTATTGGTCCGTTCCGATTGAGGCAGTTATTAATCCCGTGGCATACCGCCTCACTTTGCCACGATCCATGCGTATTCACCCGTCTTTCATCGATCTCTTTTGATTCCTGATTCTTCTGTTTGTCGATTACGTGATTCTGCTGAACCGGGTCCGTTATCATTGCCTTCTGAGGAGCCTGCTGTTGACGATACGGTGGTCGACGTCCTTGATTCCCGTTGGCTCAAAGGTCGCTTCCAGTATTTGGTCAGGAGGAGGATAGATGACTCGGAGGTTTGTTCCTGGACGGATGCGTCTACACTTCATGCTTCGGATCTGCTTCAAGACTTTCATGCACGCTTCCCTTCGAAACCGCATCCGGATCGCCAGACCGGGGGAAGGGCCCTGCGGTGAGGATAGTGTTGTGATTCCGGCATCTGCTACAGGTTTTTGAATGACAGCTCCAGCGAGGAGGACTTATATGAATCAGCAAGTTCTAACGATGAGGAGGAGATGAATGCATTTGATTTGCAAGGTCGGCTTGAACCTTCAAACTCCTCCACCCTTCAATTAGGTGGTCAGCCGGGAACGGGTGATAATGAGGAACAGATGATATCTTCAGGTGAAGAAGATGATAATTTGGATGATTGCTGGGTAGATGTCAGGACAAGACGTCTCCTGACAAGGAGGAACCAACGAGGATACAGTAGGAGGGCAGACCAGCAATTAGACTAATTAGTTACTCTATAAAGGGAGAGATATGACTTTGCACTTTGTCCGGAACAAAGTGTCTATTTGCAAGAGAGACTGAAAAGCACAGTCTGGAGGATTTTGATCTGAAATATCTTGTTGGGATTTGGATTTAATTCGTTGGAACTTCTACTTATTGGAATTATTTTGTGAAGGATTTTGATCTGAAGAATCTTGTTGAGTCTTGGATTTAGTTCGTGGGAACTTTTACTTATTGGAGCTATCTGTGAACATTTTCCTGTTTGCTGCCTTTCTTTACAAGGACTGCTGCTTTCAGCCTTAACTGTTTATTTTTAGAAGGTGGGACATAACACAGTGGTACCTCAATACTCTTTGTTAATTGGTTCTGGGAGGCATGATGAGTACCAAACAAATTTTCCCATAAGGAATAATGTAAATAAATTTAATGTGTTCCCAAACCAAAGACAACACACAATTTAAGGCAATATGTAAAATGATAGGGTGGTATATCATTACATCAGAAAACTAAAAATTAATAAAAATATTTAGATTAAATAAAACAAAAACTTCACTTTACCTGTAGTGATGAGGGGAAAAAAGCACAAAAAGACACAAAATGGGCACAGAAGCAAAGATAAGGGCAAGAGCTATTGTGTGACTAACGCATCACCCTTTGTTTCATCTGGAAAAGGTAGCAAATCATGAGGCAACCAACATGGACAAGTTCTAGCTTGTGTTTTCAGTATCAAACAAATGACAAGTACCGGGACAAAATGTTCGTGTTAAAATAGTTGAGTATCCAATTCAATGAGTTTCAAAGCAACTGAATACTGAGATACCATAGTACTATGACATCAATCATATTCTGGATTATGTCCTACTGAACTCAATGAATTTACTTCTGAGTAGGCAAATATACCATGTTCTTTCAAACATTGCCTTAATTTTAATCAGATATTAGACAGGGATTTCTTCACAATAATGTTATCAGAAAGTAATTTTCTTATAAATATTTGCTAAAATGGTATTGAGAATAATTTTGATGTAGTGGGTAAGGCACCGGAAGACAGTGAGTTCTAGACATGAAACAGCTGATGATCTTGGGCCAGTCATTCTTTCTGAGTTCCAGGAAGTAGGCAATGGCAAACTACTTCTGAAATAGTGCCTAGAAAATTGGAGGGACTAGTCCAGACAGTTTCTAGGTGTCAAAAACTGACTTTTGAAAGCACATACACAAAAGGCATTATTGTTTTCTTACACAGTATCACAACATTTTCAATACTAATTTCATTGTTTTAAATTATCTTAAGTTTTGGAGGTGGTAAGAAAGATCAAGATGTGGTTCTACTAGTTCCATCTAAGCACAATTTCTAGAAAAAATAAATAAATTATCACTTGAAATAATGATAACATGAAATATTATTGTACATCAGGACAGTCATAAATATTCTTAGAAAGGTAGATCTGCTGTCTTCAGATTTTCCTCTTCAGAAGCCTTATATCATATCATCTAAATCCAGCATTTTTCAAATTTGGCAACTTTTAAGATGGGTAGACTTCAGCTTCCAGAATCCTCTCAGCAAATTTTAATTCTTTCTTTTTTAATTCTTTTGCATCAGAGGTACTGATCTGATGGACCACATTAAACCTGAGAATTCAAAAACTTTATTTCAGGAACACTAGTTCAACTTCTAGAATTCCCCAACTAGCATGCTGAAAATTTTCTGGCTGGGGAATTCTAGACGTGGAAGTCCACACAACTTAAAGTTGCTAATTTGAAAAACACTGATCTAGCCAACCAAACACAGTCTGTATCAACTTTTCTTACTTTGCAGATATGTGGAGATGTCCTCTGCAGTAAGGGTAGAAACAGAGCTACCTGATCTTCCTGGGGGACCTGGAGGTCCAGGTGGCCCCACAATGCCTCTGAACTCTGAATCTGAAATTACAAAAGAAACAAGTAAATAATATTAGCACCAGATTTACTGCTTTTCCTGCCTTCTTCTCCAGCCCACATATAAACACACCACTTCATACTCATTTACATATCCATCAGGGCAAAATCATTGTTGCCTATAGGTAAAAACACCCCCTACTCTCCCATTCAGTTATCTGACTATAAGGTAAGGGCTAGACAAACTTTTGCTGCTTTTATTTTATTTTATTTAAAGGGGAATGGTCAATAATAATGATGCAAAATGAATGAAGTTATCTCATACATAAATGGTACTTTATAGTTAGAGATTATTTTAACACTTATACTATAGTAGTCATGTTTCTGACTCCAAATTATAGGACTCTGCTGCCAATTTAGACAACTTTGCCAACAAAATTAAGTGGAGGTCTTCATTTAAGGAAGTGAGGATAGAACAGAAGAATCTACTACATCATGGTGAATATTTCAGGATCTCACATTCAGGACCTGGTGCTGAGGTTATGAAACTTGTAAGAATGTATACCATGCTGGAAATATCCACCAGCATAGTTCATTCACATATGTCCCTGTGCTGTTCCCATTTTCCACTGTCAAATGAAAAATAGACTTAAATACTCAAGATTCTCTGGCAATGTGTTATATACTGTATCTATGAGATGGAGCTGAATTTTCTGTTGCCTGCTTCAGTTACAGTAACAGAAATCTAGATCTTTGAACTGCAGAGAAAGGATCCAAGATGGCAAGTTCAAGGTGGACTTGTAGTTATTGCAAGGAAATCAAGAAAGGAAACCTTAATATGTAGATCCTTCAGTTGTTCAACCATGAGGATGAATTTTAGGATGGTGTGATAGGATGACAAGGCTTACCTTGAAGCAAAGTTAAGATATCACCATAAGTTGTTCCTGGCAGACCAGGAGGACCAGGTGGTCCAGGAAGTCCAATAGTAGTTCCAGAACCTAAAACATTAATGAAAGCTGAGCTATGAAATTATGTAAGAAAACTGGAAGGAGACATGTTATATATTTCCTCAGAAAATATATGCTAATGTTCATATTGATTTAATCAATTAAAAATGTTTGACTAAAAAAGCTTTCACATCAGCCTTTCATGATCCTGAAAGTAAACTAATTTTAGAAGTAAACTAAAATCTCAAATCCTCTAACAATTTCCTACTACCATACCTATTCTATTTTTGCAGGAATTGGGTCTAATGAAAAGAAGGACTAGGTATGACATGATAGCAGTGTTCCAATATTTGAGGGGCTGCCACAAAGTAGAAGGGATAGCCCTATTTTCCAAAGCATCAGAAAGCAAGATAAGAAACAATGGATGGAAATTAATCAAAGACAGAAGCAACCTAGAATTAAGCAGAAATTTCCTAACAGTGAGAATAATTAACCAGTGGAATGGCTTGCTTTTAGAAGTTGTGGGTGCTCCATCACTAGAAGCTTTTAAGAAAAGACTGGACACCCACTTGTCTGGAATGGTATAGGGTTGAGCAAGGGATTGGACTAGAAAACTTCCAAAGCCCCTTTCAACTTTGTTGTTCTGTTTTTTTGTATCATCTTTAAAACCTGCTTTGACTACTTTGACTGTTTTGAGAGTTAGGAGCAATTGCCTTGAAGGATACTTAGAAATTTGCCTCTATTTTGCCATACCTGAGTGTAGTTTCCCTTTAAAGAAACCTTTATATTATTTTTTTAAATGTAGTTAATTATATATGATTAAAAACTGCTTTAATTCTTATAGTCTTTGATAACTTTTTGTCAAATTCCTATCCAAGATTTGTCTCAAGGTTACAATCACCATTTCATTTTTTTTGCTTCCAAGAATATATTCTATATACTGAAGATGCAGATCTAACCAAAATAATTGATTGAATGCATTCATACATAACAAGGTGTATGGAGGAGGAGAAAGGTATTTGTGAACAGATTGAAAAATAACTGTCTCATGTTCTTAATTCCTGAAAAAAATGCAAATGATAAATGTGTCCCTTTTCCCAGAACAGTTCTGCAAATTAAACTTATCCACAACAAGCGTGTGGTGTGGTGCAAACTGAAAATACTTTATGCATTTTCTACAATTCTTCTTCTAAGCAGTAAATTATGAGAGATCCTTAAAATATATGAATATATTTTACATCTGTGTCTCATCCAAACATAATGGCTTTTATATTCCCGCATCCCTGTCAAATACTGTATATGGGAAACATGGAATATGCATGAATACATTTTGACCACTGTGTAGTTTGATATTGCAAACTAACTCAAAATGGTTTCCACAATGTTGGCTACACCAGGACAATTTCATTATAGTGAGAGAAACTGATACCATAACAGATACAGGGTAGTAACAATTGGTTAAGATATTACATTCCTACGGAGTATCTGGCAATCGACTTTTCTAATGGGGTTACAATGAACATTCCATTTATCTTTCATGGTGCATTCAATTTATCTGTCATAGTTTATCATTGAGAAAATTACTTATGCAATGGAATCACTATGCTTACTTATAAAGCTTGTTATAAAAGAAGACATTACTTGTCATGTAGCTGATAACACGTCTTGTCAACTCATCATAGTCCAACGACAAAGCTAAACTATCCCCTCCCAGTCCAGGTAGCCCAGGGGGACCTGGGGGACCTCGAGGTCCAGTAAGATATGATCGAATGTCCTCTCCTAAAAAATGGATAAAAAAAAACAGAATGTTTATTTTTCTGAGTTTTTCCCAAACCAGCAATATTTCTGGGTAGCTTTCTGGCCATTTTTAACACACTTTATATTTTTTCAACTTCTATAAATGTTTTCTCCACTGATTCTAGTTTTATTAGTTAGGACTAATTAGTTATACATAAGGTAGCTTGATGTACTTCAGCATGAAACAAAGGAATGTGAAACGTGATGTTCCTTTAAACTTAATAAATACAGTATGTTTAATTTTGTTTCTCATATATCCAACACTTGCATGTTTTTCTTGCTCTCTGTCTTGAAAATTTGGAGAATACTCTAACTTCTACTTCTTTACTGAATTTTGCGGAACCAAATAAAAGTTATTTGTGTGAGCTCAACATCAATTTGGAGATTATTTCATAATGCAGTGATTAATACCACAGGGTTTAAAAGGAGACATAAGTACTTATTTAAAATAAGTATTCATGGATAACATGAATAAAAAAACTGTTTCCCTCTTTCACAGAATTTGTGGTCATCTATTGAAAATAAATACAAAGAAATTCAGGACCAATAGAAACTATACTGTAGCTAACAAAAATTAACAAGTGCTATTTGCACAGTATAGTTTTTGTCATATAGTTTTGAAATAGTTAACCTATAGTAATGGAATTTATTGCCAGTAATTGTAATGCAGCAAAACTGGATAGTTTTAAAACAAAAATGGTTCATGAAGAATTAGGGTATCAAAACTACTGATAATATAAGCTATTTATTGCCTCCTCAGTCAAAGGCAACATGCTTTAAATACTGATTGATGAGAAACAAAAGAGGAAGAGGGAAATCTTTCTCTCCAGCCTTATGGGCTTCCCCAATGCATCCACTTGGGTATTTGTGACACAGAATGGCCCAATCCAGCAATGTCTTCTTATGCTTTTAGAACCATTCATTTAATCTCTAATTATGCCTAAGTCTACCATAGATGTAACTTATGATACTGGCACCAAATAATTCAAAGACAATTTCTTCTGAATATAGCATTTCCCCCTATTTCTTTAAAATGTATGGAAATAGAAGCAAATGAGCCTTAGAGCATTTACTTACTCTGCAGCATGGCAAGAAGACTTTCATAAGACAGTGTTGAGGAGAGTGAAGAGAAGGAAGATGAGGAACTGGAAGCTAGAGAAAGAAAAATGTTCAAAACCAGGAACTGTAAATTCACAAAGAAACTAAAACACAGTACAATTATTTCCAAAATATAATAAAGAACGCAGATGATGATGAGAAAACAGGTCCTAAAATATCTGATAGAAGTGCATCAGTCTGGTAGCATAATCTATTCAACACATTAAAATTACTTTCTATTCCTGATAAACTTCCACTGTGTAAAAAGGACACTGTTGGCATTCAACTAAAAGCACTGTGAAGGAGCAAGCCACCCAACTTCAATGTGGTAGCAATGCCCAAATAATTTGTATATCTCAAATGGATCAGTTCTGTATTTTCAAGTGTAAATATGAAGAATAACTAAAGAAATGGAAACTCAATATAAAAAGGGCCTTACTGGATAGGTAGCTCATAACACGACGGGCCAATTCACCATAGTCCAAAGATTCGCCATCAATGGTGATTCCTGAAGGTCCTGGAGGACCAGGTGGGCCTTGTGGTCCAATCAGGTAACGACCAATACTATCACCTAATAAGAAATTTTTAAAAAACCAAAGTTAAATCACTACAGAGATGGATTAGTGCTATGATCTCCAGGTTCTCTTGGAAATATCTCAGTATAATCTAGGGAAATTATAAAGATAATTTTTCTCAGCATTCTTATATAATTAGCTGCTACCTAAGATTCAAGAAATACCTGACTAGAGCATTTAGGAATCCAGATTCTAAGTTCCTAAAATGTTTTCATTCACTGGTTTATGTGGCATATAAGTGCAGCTCATCTTTCCTCACCATGATGCCCTTTATTGTTAAACCCACCCAACTCTGACTACTAGCCATGCCAAATGGATGTCTGCGGACATCTATAAGATACCAAAATAAGAGGAAGACCAATTTATATTTTTCTTACTTACTTGGGAAGAATCATATATCAAGACCAACTAAGTGAATGGATTGTTATCCCTATTGTGCAATGCATCTTATGGAAAAAGTTTCTGTACTTTAAGTTATACATATCTCATAGTGAAATCTTGGCAGCTGAGGTATCATCTAATTGGTAATTAGGAAGGGAAACATGATAAAATGATACTTTAAAACAAAAACTTGAAAACAATTTTTTCTTGGTTATTTCTCTCTTCCTTGTCAAAAGAAAACTGAGAACTTACATGTGTAACTTGTAAATTGTGAAAAGCAAATGGGCGAATCCATGCTTTGAATTAAATGAAGTGGTAATAAACGAGGTAAAATTCTTTACAGCAACTCTCAGACTTCAGAGATTAAGTCATATTTTAAAAATGTTATTCTCCCCTCCCCATTTAAATTTTCCTTGTAAAGAGAAAATGAAAACAAGAAAGGGTGGAGCTATTCATATCCTACTCTATCTTTGGCAAATAGCATGTCTAGTCCCCCCCCACCCGCCTCCTTTTGAAATATAGAGGAGTGGACTATGTTAGATCTAATCTCATCTCACCCTCATTTTCAAACTTTACAGTGCATAATATGGCCACCTCTGATATCATACATACCATATGCAATTTCTATGGGTCTTTTTTTCCAGGCACTATCTGCCCACTGTACACAATCTAGCCAGGAGGAAGTACCCAGGGTTAAAGACACGCAGGAGATTGGGAGCCAGGGAATGATATTCTCAGGTTTGATCTTCACACTTTAGAACAGCCTGAGGTTGTAAACTACCACTTTTTTATCCTTTAGGAAAGTGGTCAAATTGCCCTTGAACTCAAGGTGTGCAATGTGGGAGGTTTTCTCTGAAGAGATCATCCAATTTTATGAATGCTTTAGGTAGAGTAGGGTAGATTGTCAACTGCCGGCCATAGGAGGTATAGCCTTCTGGAAAGCCATGTAAAACCAAAGTCTGTACTTACTCTGTAGGTACTCAGCGACATACTGTTGGATCTCTTGCATTGAGCTAATTCCAATTCCTGGAGCTCCAGGAGGGCCGGGGGGACCTGGAAGACCCTGAGAAATTCTGGATCCAGCTGTAGAAAAAAGTTACTGTACTTATAATACCTTTTGATGTTCTCCTTACTGGATTTCCCTTAAACATCCTATTCCCTCCAATGCCCAACTTTTAATTCATATTTCTGTACTTTCATTATTTTTATTGTTTCATTGTTATACTATTGGTATATTTACATTTTTATATTTTTACATCTCTTGTTTTAAGGTGTCCAGAGTAGCCCCATGGTGCAATAGGCAGCAAATAAATTTAATAATAAATAATAAAATAAATAAATCCCTTCCTCCCTCCCCTACTAAAGTGCTCATGGAAATACAGAGACAAAAAGAAAACATTTACAGGGAAAAGATTTGGCTATGTCGGAATGCCAATGGAGAGCATCAGCCCTTCTCCTGGTTAATCTGAATCTGGTCAATTACATGAAGAAA
This sequence comes from Notechis scutatus, assembly GCF_049901735.1. Taxonomy (NCBI): domain Eukaryota; kingdom Metazoa; phylum Chordata; class Lepidosauria; order Squamata; family Elapidae; genus Notechis; species Notechis scutatus. Next base: position 120,477,315 of record NC_142012.1, on the reverse strand, counting down.
ATATAAGTCTGGTTTGCAATGTTTATTTGAGGAAAGGACGCAGTCTTTCTTCCACCTGTGCCAGTAAGAACATGCTCATGAATTTGAATATCTAATTCTACTGCTTATTTAGCTCATTTCTGGGCAAGAGTTTTCTATACAGCAAGCTGTCGTCTCTGAGCTTCTGAAAAGCTACACTGGACTGAGTCTTTCAATTGTATTACAGCTATTGTGCTTAAAATAACCCCATTTCTATTTTCAAGGGATAATGTTTAGATAAATTAAGAATATGACTTAATCAGGGCAGTTCACTTGCAGGATAGCATTTCCTGGTACTGATGTAGGGAGCTGTTATTCACCTACAAAGTTCTCCGAGAAATTACAGTAAACTCCAATTATATTTACCTTTTCAGAATCTCTTATCATTGTATGCAAATATGTATATTCTAAATAAAATAGGGTTTCTTACCTCCTCCAGGGATTCCAGGGGCTCCAGGTACACCTGCATCGCCTAAAAAAAATAATGGGAAGAACAAAATGGCCCATTATGAAACTCCAAAAGGTGACCCTTTGTTTATATAACACTATTACTGTTTAGCAGAATAGAACAATCTTTATTGCCTTATTGAGGAAAAACTGGAGCCAAATGAGATTCTCAAATGAGATTCTCAAATTATTTGCATCATTTCAAACATTGTTTTTTAAAAACTTCACAGTCAATTTCAAATGAGAATGCCCACACAGTACCAGAAGTGCCAGACTTGGAATTCAAGACCTTGACAAGGTGGTCTGTGGGGAGAACTGCCTCTCTTTACACAAACCTTTGTCTCCTTTAGGTCCACGTGGTCCAGGTGGTCCAGGACGTCCAGGTGGTCCTTGGACAGCAACACCAGTACCTGCTAAAAAGATGGGAAAGAATCAGAGAGACTTGAAGGGGAACTGGGACTAGGGAGGAAAGTTTAGTTTAGTTTATTGTCATTGCACCTCGTACAATGAAATTAAATACCATCTTCAGTATACATTATGACAATGAAAATAAACACAAACAAACATCCTTCGCATTCTATACATTGAATTGAAAACCCCTGATATTGCATTAATATTGCACTATACAGTAGAATTCAATAGAGCTACTGCCCTAGGATAGACGCTGTTTTTCAGCCTGTTTGTCCTTGTTTTTAGTTCAAAAAAAGGGTGCCCAGGATGAGATGGATTTTTAAGAATGTTTTGAACTTTCTTAAGGCAGCGGGAGCTATAAAGCTCTTCCAAAGAGGGGAGAGGGCAACCAATGATCCTCTGGGCAATGATGTTAACCCTCTGGAGTGCTGTTGTATCTGCCACTGTGCAATTGGCAAACCATACAAAGGTGTAGTAAATTAAGATACTCTCTATGATGCAGCGGTAGAAGGTCACCAGCAATTCTTCATTTAGTTGTTGCTTCCTGAGAAGTCTCAGTTAGTATAATCTCTGCTGGGCCCTTTTGACCAATGCTGCAATGTTAGCATCCCAGATCAGGTCCTCTTTTTTGATTATACCCAGAAACTTACAACTGGCCATTTGCTCCTCTCGGTCTCCATTGATAAGCAAGGCATGTAGATCATTGTATCATTATCTTGTACACCTTAAATGTTTTAGGTAAAGCCCGCATTTGGAAAGATGTACCTCCAACCCAGGTATGCCCCTAAAGGTGACGGAACAGGCTTGTTTCTTCATTGACTATGCACCAACAACTGCCAACACAGATTTGCCGATATAAAATATCTTAGATTACCTGACCTAATGTTTATTTTTAAATCGCTCCTATTAAGTCAAAGTGACTCATTGTTATTCTGAGCACAGTAGCCATGTAAAGGATTACATTATGAAATTCTGATAAGGAAGGAACATAATTTAGACTCACCTTGAACAGAGGCTCCTGGGAGACCTGGCTGACCTTGTTCACCTATGAGAAAGTTGAACAATCATGTAAATGGACAATGAATATATTACTGCCTTTTCATGCCACCCAATGAACAAACCCCTTATTTTTATTACCTTTGAATCCTCGTGGGCCAGGCAACCCTGCAAATGAAAAGCTCTATTAGACTAGCAATGCTTATGCGAGGGGTGTCAAACTCAAGGCCCATGGGCCCACCCTGGAAACAGTGAGGGATTGCCTCTTCCAGCTAAAACAGGCTCCAGAGCTCCATTTCTTGAGGACTTCCCAAGCTCTGTTTTCACTGGCAAAGGGTTGCAGAAGGTTGTCACAGTTGGAAACGGAGCTCTGAAGGCCATTTTTTCTGGAAGAGCACTTGAGCCACCAGAGGCGCCCCCGACATGAGTGACATTGAGCAGGCCATGCCCACTGTAGCCACACTCACCCCAGCCCCCTAAAGGTCAAGCAAAACCCTGATGTTGCTCTTAAGGAAATCAAGTTCGACACTCCTGACTTATGCAGAGGACACTCTCACAGGATTTCTTTGGCTAATGCCACTGCTATTGGCACAGAAACTCCTCAGCAATTTCAATTTCCATTCTCTTTGTTGGTATGGATGCTGCTAAAGGCAGGATAGTTTACAGAGCAGACATATTTTCTGATGTCTTTATTTATGCATGAAGATTCAGTCACTTTGTACTAATGATTCCTGCCAAATGGCAGAACATTAAATCTAGATAAGAATCTGGTTCTACCAGCCTATCAAACAGTAGTAGTAAACTGTATAGCTGTCAATAACCTGAGAAGAAACATGTCTGAGGGAAAGGAAGGGATAACATTTTTTGCTGACAGGGGAAAACTGAATTATTTTATAGGGTGCAGCCTCAGTGCAAGCTATAACATATCCTCAGAAAAACTTCTGAAGTTTAACACCTAGATGTATGCTGCAGTGTGAAACAAATCACAAAAATGTATTTAAAGAATATTGAGAAGGGCTGGTCCTGTTAAATTGGACATGAGATGTGCACTTAGATTCAAGGGAGCATCTGCTATCTGTCAACTTCGAAACGGTTCAGGCCTGCCGCAGCCATCTTTCTGTTTCTCAGATTGCCACCCAGTGTGGGAGGGGGGAAGTCTGAAATGTCAGACCAGACAACAACTGATCATCCCATGGGAACCAAAGTCATCTCAACAGGTGCTGGCCAGAGACTGAGAGGAGTTGCCAAGGAGATGCCAGGACACCTAGTTGGACAATCTGATCTGTGATCATGAGGGAGGAAATTATCTTTTCTTTAATTATACTGAAACCATGGGAAATATTTAGAGCTGGTTTTAGTTTCATTTGTGCCAAAATGATGTATTCAATAAAACAGTTCTTTGAGAAAGGTGAAAGTCGTACTGAATTGGTTGGGTTCATTACTCGAAACTTGACATTATCATTGTAATTTTTCCTTCCTTCCTTCCTTCCTTCCTTCCTTCCTTCCTTCCTTCCTTCCTTCCTTCCTTCCTTCCTTCCTTCCTTCCTTCCTTCCCTCCCTCCCTCCCTCCCATCCATCCATCCATCCATCCATCCATCCATTCGTGCATGCATCCATCCATCCATGATCCATCCATTCAGTTTTACATTGGTCTCATGTTTTTCAGGCTAAAACTCAGCTCTACTTTACTGTAGCTTTAGCAACTTTGCAGCACCAGCTTTCCCAGTTTAATCATTTTCTATACTCAAGAAGCAGGTTTCAAATTACTCGCCTTGATCTCCTCTTGGACCTGGAGGACCAGGGGGTCCTGGTGGGCCAGCAAAGAAAGTTTCTGTAGTAAAAGAACATCATTATGATATTCAGCAACAACCAACACACATTACTAGATACAGGTAGAGAATCCTGGCCTTTCTTTATTGGTCAGAAGATTCTCTTGTTAATGTAAAGCTTGTCTTACTTTTGTCGAAGCACTTATAATAGTTGCTCCAGGGTTATAGCAATTATATTTGGTATAGGATGGGAACAGAAACTTCAAAATCAAAAGAAAATAGATACCTGATGTGGGAACAAAAGAACCTGGTCTCCCAGGTGGGCCTGGTATGCCTTCTCCTAAGTAACAGAAATATTTGAATGTATTCGTGCTAATTACTACATACATCTCTATGAAAGAGCATTCAAGTTATTTTGATAGGAAGCACAATAGAGATATGACTGTTTTACAGCAGCTCAAGACCCATTTAAGCACACCTGGCTCTGTGGTTTGGGGGTTCATATTATACTTCCTTCATTACTTTTTGATCACAGACTTCATTAATCGATTCCAATGCAACTAGAGCAGAGAAAGCATCTATTGTATGCTTATGACATATTATGAATTGATTGGAATTTGTCTTTGAAGTTAGCATAGTTGTTGAAAACATTATGAATGTGTTGATTCTGTGGGAAAAATTTTTTTACCTGGTGGGCCACGGGGTCCTGGTGGGCCCTCAACAGAGGCACCTGTTAAATGGAGAGAAAAAAATCCAATCACCTTGGATTCAGATAAAACAGTAACACAATTATGCCTTGGCTTCTGCAAAGATATTTTGAGATTATAGCAACTCAACTATCACTTCTACCAAACAGAATTTTACACACACATACAGAGAGACAGAGACAGAGAGACAGAGACAGAGAGGGGGAATCAATCCTACAATAAATTACAAATATTAAGAAATAAAGTTTAAGACAACTAGAAAACTTCCAGCTTTGGGTTTTTTCTCTCTCAGAAATAGCAACTGAATTACTCTCTAAGATATTATTGACCGATGCTTTCATTAGAGGACTTAAAGTATGCTTCATCTTACAATTCTTCTTCATTTTTAAATAGGATGTATAGAAAGAATATACCTGGGGGTCCCGGTGGACCTGGGGGTCCTGGAGGACCTGGAGGACCTCTATGTGTTGGCAACGCTAGACAAAAAGAGGTAAGTAGAATTATTATTTTTCAGTGTACAAATTAAATATTAGATATGTTTTAGAGATGAAAATACATTAAAAAAAGAATCAAAGAAATTTCCCCAATCCAGTGGCCATCAGATGTACTGGCCTACTGCCACAGCTGTGATCTTTTTATTCTTCCTGAGCAGCAGACACATTCAGTGAAGTACCAATAATAACAGTACAAATTGAGTTTCAATCATTTATAGTGCACTATGGAGATTTGGGGGACACAGCACTTGAATGAGACCAGAAGTGCCTCCACCACATTTGCTTTGTCAAAGTGGTACTATAGTAGTTGGATGGTACCATTTATCTTGGTCAGGAAGGCAATACGAGTCTCTACAGAACCTGTGGAGGTGGGCAAAGGAAGGACGTACTTTGTTCTCCAAGGTTTATAACCATGATTACAGTTTCCTAATTGCCAGGTAATATGAACAATGGGCATATTGGTTTAATTTACTTTATTGCCATTGCATCTCGTACAATGAAATTAAATGCCATCTTCAGTGTACATTATAACTATAAAATAAAACACACATATCCTTTGCATTCTATACAACTGAATTGAAAACCCCCTGATATTGCATTAATATTGCACCATACAGTAGAATTCAATATAGTTACTACCCTGGGATAGATGCTGTTTTTCAGCATGTTTGTCCTTGTTTTTATTATCCTGTACCATCTGCCAGATGGTAATAGTTCATAAAAGGGTGCCCAGGATGAGATGGATCTTTAAGAATGTTTTGAACTTTCTTAAGGCAACGGCAGCTATAAAGCTCTTCCAAAGAGGGGAGAGGGCAACCAATGATCCTCTGGGCAACCCTCTGGAGTGCTGTCCTATCTACCACTATGCAATTGGCAAACCATACACAGGTGCAGTTAAGATGCTCTCTATGGTGCAACAGTAGAAGGTCACCAGCAGTTTTTCATTCAGTTGTTGTTTTCTGAGAAGTCTCAGGTAGTATAATCTCTGCTGGGTCCTTTTGACCAGGGCTGCACTGTGGGCACCCCAGGTCAGGTCCTCTTTTATGGTAACACCCAGAAACTTATAACTGGCCACTTGCTCCATTCAGTCTCCACTGATAAGCAAGGGCTGGATGAGTGGCTGAAGAAAATAAGAATTGTAGTTGAACTAATCAAGTTGGATAAGCTGAATTAAGAGCATCTCAGGGAAAGCATATTCTCTTTGATCCTGAGACATTTGTTCTTCAGAATCTGCAGACTTTCATCTCAGCCAGAAGTAATACATATATGGAAATACTGTCAGTTCACCCAGTTCATCTATACTGTGGACTAAACTGATATACAATACTTCCAATCATTAAATCATAAATAAATTGCTTTGTCAAGTGTTTTGGTTTCTAATCTAAGCAGTTGATCATGAGGAATAGAAAAAATAGGGAAGAGAATACCAGATTCTTAATGATTACAGAATCTGGGGAATCATAGTTAACATCCTAATGGCATAATCCATCTCTTTGCTATTCTCAATACTGTTAGAACATTTGTGTCTATCAGGAAAAAACTGTTCTACCTCCCAGCGGAGCAAGTGCAGGATTAGCGGTTTCAACCAAGGTGGTTTCTCCTTGAATGCCTCTCTCACCACGAGGACCTGCATCAGAACATAAAAAAATGCCATATTTCTTAATTATCGGAGCATGTGTTTGCAAGGTCTTAGCAGGGTAAAGCATTCCTCACAAGTGTAATTTGCATTTGGCAAGCTTCCACCTTATCATCTGAGCTCAGGGGGATTCTCAAGGTTCCTGAGAATCATTTCAGAAAAGTATAGGTGATTTACATGTTCTGTGTGGAAATGGCATTATTTAATATCCCACTTTAAAGTTGTTGTTTTTTAAAAAATTACAATAGTTTCATTTCTAAAATGCTTTTAGGATCCTTTTAAGAATAACTCAAGGCGGTTTATAGCAAATTTAAAAAATATAATAAAAGAAACTATTAAAATTTCAGAAGAGGCAGAAATGCAGCAGAATTTCAAGAGAAACAATCTTTTCGCTGTTGAAGCTTCTGTTGGCTCAGCAAGCAAGCGAGAAAGGTCTTCACAAAATGAGGAATGGGAGGAGAAGAGAAGAGAAAAATCTACCAGAGGACGATTAGGAAGCTCTTCCTCAATATGTTTCTCCAAACTGAGACCATAGGCTCAGAGGACTTGTCCTCTTGCATCTCTAATTATGTTTCGTACTATGGTGACATATGATGGAGATACTCTCCAACTGATCTTAATGAGTGGCATTCTCTGCTAACATAAACTAATAGTAATGATAGGAAAAAGTGCCAGCAAATGCAGCAACAGCAATAAGAATATTGTAGATCAGATGTGTCCAATTCTATGGGTTGCATGGGGCCTCATAAGATCATAAACTTATGTGCATTAACTATATTGCATATCTTATATGAGGCCCAAGATAATTTTTCTTTGCTCCATGATGCTCAGGCTTGCTAAAAGTTGACACCCATGCTGTAGTCAGCAAACTAGGGACTCAGATTTTTCTGACTCTGTAAACTGCTTAGAGTGCTGTAGAGCACTGTGAAACGGTATATAGGTCTAAGTGCTATTGCTAGATGTTTAAAGTGTGGCACAAAAAATCCTTTCAGAGCAGTAGTGATTCACTCTACAGTGCAGATAAGATTATTTCAAGCAGTAAAAGGACAAGGCTGAAATCATAATGAAAGAACCAAAAGGCAAAAAATATAAGGAAATATTAGCCACATAGATCAGTCTAAAAAGAAAGAGCACCACAATGAGAGTACCTTGGCAGAAAAGAAAGGAAGCAATGTTGGATTTTCAAAAATGTAATTAATACCTTGAGCTCCAGGAAGACCAGCTGGGCCAACAGGACCTGAATTAAGAAACAAAACAGAACCACTGTTCTTACAAATAAAGCAACTGTACCTCATCTTCAAGAAGGAAAATCAAGTAGCCTATTAAATAATGGTTGTGTCTGGAAGACGCAATTAATTTTTTACAGATTTCAATTTTACATGCCATGCTATCACAATACAATAATCTGTGCTTTCTCTCATTTCTTTCTATTAAAACAGTACTTGTTTCTAGCAAGTGATGAAAAAGGAAGATGTCTGAATGAAAAGGTTCCACTGCGGCAATTCCAGGTTTAAAGAAGACGATGTGAAGAAATGTTTTGTTTATATCTCTTCCATAAAGGGAGAAAAATTGGACTTTTTACTGCAAAGGCAGAGGTGGGCTGTTGGGGGTTCACATGGGTTCGGGAGAGCCCCTAGCTAAGATTCTGTGCAGTTTGGAGAACCCCCAAATCCCACTCCTGCCTGGCCCCACCCACCCCAGCCAGGAGTCCCCACGTGGTTCGTTTTGGATGCAGCTAAGTGCAGGGTGCACGGGGAGGTTTGGAGAGGATGAAAAACAGGCCTCCCAGAAGTTCGGGAAGGCCAGAAATGGGCCAGTTTCCAGCTTCTGGAGAGCCTCCAGAGCCCAGGGAGGCCATTTTCACCTTCCCAGAAGCTCGAGCAAAGCCTCTGGAGCCCGGGGAAGGCAAAAAACAAACAAACCCCGCCATGGTGCTGGAGGCTGACTAGGCCACGCCCACCATGGCCACACCAGGCAGAGAACCCTTTGCTAAATTTTTTGAAGCCCACCCCTGTGTAAAGAAATTTGTTTCACACAAACAACTATAGAACTTTTGACATTATCATTTGTAAAAATGGAATGGACTGGTTTTTAATCACTTAAAGCAGGGGTGTCCCACCTTGGCAACTTTAAGACTTGTGGACTTCAACTCCCAGAGTTCCTCAGCCAGCAAAGCTGGCTGAGGAATTTTGGGAGTTGAAGTCCACAAGTCTTAAAGTTGCCAAGGTGGGACACCCCTGACTTAAAGCTTCAATGTACCTATACCATTTCCAAAGCATCTGGAAATGTCCCCTCCTCTAGTAATGTATTAATCACTCCCTGGACCCACCTGCTAGTAACTGTGCTGGAGGCTTTCACCATCCAGGAGGGACAGGGATCTAACTGACCCTGTGGTGGCACTGACAGCATTGAGGACCCTGTCCATTTAATCAGACCCGGCAGAGTCAAACTTTATTATTAATCACAATTTTTCAACACTGGTGTACTGATCCAGCAGAAATAAACAAGAGAAACTAGTCAATAATGAATGGAGATACCCACCTGGGACACCAGCTGGACCAGGAGGTCCAACAGCCCCTGGCGGACCAGGTGGGCCAGGAAGTGCAACAGTTGCTCCACCATCTGAAACAATTTAAAAAATTACACATAATTTCATGCAGAAATATTACCATGGAATAAGAAAGCTATTGAGCAGAAATGAGTGTTCCTTCTGCAGCATTACCTGAACTGGTGACCTGGCCTGGTGCTCCAGGTTCACCTATAGAAACAAGAAAAGATATTACATGAAGTTTAAATAACAAATTATTGAACTGCGGAATATACGTTTGTTTAAAATATTATTATAACACTGTGATTGGGGAGAGAAATAGGGCATTAATGCAATCTGTTTCTCTTGAGGATGAATGAATCTTTACATTTTATATATGGTCATTTTCTCACTTCCCCATGTTCAGTTTCTGTATCAGTTTAATAAAAATCACCTCCAAATATTTACACCTTTGTGTATATTTTTGCAAGTGATTTTCTTTTTAAAAAAACATGTTAGGATTTTATGCACAGATATATTTATGCACACATTTTTAGAATAGAGAAATACACCAAAGAAATCAATGTCTTTTTCCAACATCCTCCTTCATAGACTCAATCTTAGACAGTGCTTTACTATAAAAATGTGGTAGAAAACTAGAAAAAAGTCCTCTGCTAGAATACCTAATTACTCAATGGTCTTTTGGGGTGATTCTTTATATCAGGCCATGCAATATGTGGCCAAGGCTACCTGCACAAACCCTAAAGGTTAGGGAGAAAGTCCAACCCCCCCACCATCAATTTTTAAAGGAAGCATTTTAAATACCCAGAGAATAAATGTGCTAACTATATTTGGTTCAGTTGATTCAATTGTCTTTCCCTTAATTTGAAAGTAAATTAAATGGAACCCAGTGTTTCTTTTGACCCTTCTCATTTTTGGACTGTAGGACTGTAGAACTTTATAGTCTTATTTTAGGAGAAAAAGGAGTCAGATACAATCTCTTGATGATCAGGAATTTACAGGGGGGTCTCAGCTATTTTGCAACCCAGTAATGTAGCTGTATGTGCCTCTGGAGTACAGGGAAGAAGTTATACTATTGCTCTGGCATACCATGGTAATCTGCCCTGTCCTGATGATGATGCAAGAAAAGACATAGCTAATTGTCTTGCCCCTATCGGAGTCTGAATCCAAGGAGGAAGATGACAGGGAGTGGGAGTGTGGCTCCGTTGGCTGTGGAGAAAACTGGGGAAGGGCAAAGTCTGGCTGGGCAGAGCAGGGAAGAGGTAGAACAAGGGAGAGGGAATTCAGAGGAAGAACCAGGCCCACCACTCTTCATCCTAGGGCATGCAGGGAGGAACGGAGAGGAGAGCAATGTGAGTTATGTGGCTTATGGGGGAGTAAAGGACCCTGATTCCCTTCATTAGACACACCTGGGAAGAGAGTTTAAAAGAGATGCAAGCTGAGAGTGGAGGCTGCTGGGAACAAATGTGAGTTTATCTTGTGTTGACTGTGGTTATCTGAGTTCCTGGAATCCCCCCAACCAGGTTGATTTACTTGCCGTTACTTCACGTCTGGCCAGATTAATTACCTTATCTTGCCTTGATTGGACTTTAATTAAAGTTTTTGTTGACAACATTTTGGACTTGAATCTCTGCAGCCACAGGCTGTTCCTGGGAGAGTTTTTCTCCAGACCAGAAGGTAACCAGGACATTGGGGGCAAAGTTGGAGCTAATAAAGGAACTCCTACTTATTATTTGACTCTATTGCCTTTGTGCCACACTCCGGATCATCAAGCTAATGTTGAAACACTTACCTTTAGGTCCAGGTCGGCCTGGAGTTCCTGTCAGACCTGTGGAATGACCATATGGAATGAATAATATTCTATACCATTGTTTAATTGGTATACTGTAGCATTTTCATGCTATGAAGACTCTGCTTCTTTGCTTTTTGTTTGTATCTTTAAGATCCCCTTGGGCCTCCAATATGGATGAATATAGCCTGTTTTTTTATCAGTTTGGAATTCATCACTTGGTAGCAAAAAAAGATGCCATGCAATTACTTTCTTTTCAAATTATGTAGTAAACCCAGCATATCCATGTCCATTCATTCTAGCAATTTCCAGAATCAGGAGATAGACATGAAAGCATTATTTCATGTTGTTTCTTCATCCGCTATGTTGAACATGACTAATTCACATACTATGCATCCATTGGAAGTAAATGTTTCCTTTCTATGAATAGCTCTGCAGCACTAAATGTGGCTTATATCTAAGCAAACAGATATAAAATTGGAGCGCAAAATTCCATTGCTATCATCTCAGAAATTACTTTGAAAAAAAAGCCATTTCTGTTCCAGTTTAAATAAATTAATAATCTGTTCAAATTAAAAAAAGAACTATCCCATTTCTCATTACATTATTGCTCTCCAGCATTAACCTTAATTCATAATTAATTAATTAATTATTAATAATTAATTCATAAAGAAATATTATGTTATGGATTATATGTGTGATTTAATCAATAAACTGTGATTAAACAAATTATGATTTGGTTCAATTTGATTCAGTGAAGGAATTATGTTAATTAATTGTTTGTTACTTCCCCATCAAGATCAACATTTTAATCTATATATTTATTCATTAAGCAGTTGTTTCCTTCCCGGTACCTTACCTGGTGGTCCTTGTGGTCCTGTGAGACCTAAGGAAACAGTGGCATTGTATGAAGTTCACAGGAAGGCAAATTAGTAGATACAGAAATAATAATCAAACAACTTTGACTGCGAAGGTTTAAATTTAACAACATAAATCTTTGTTGAAGGAGTGAATTCTTTTCCACTTGATTCAGTGGCATCTTTTACCTCCCTTCCAATATCAAGACAATCCTTTTCAGCATTTATAAGATATGGTCTCCCAGAAACTCTGGAGACTGGACTTTCCATTGGCTAGGCTTAATCAGTGTTTAAACCTGAAGAAACTCCTTGGGAAGAAGAATTCCACAAATTCATCCTTCTCTTTTTGGGAACTTATCAACTCCAAACAATCATGATTTTCCTATCTTCTCAATCCTTTCATTCCCCTTTCATTAATTTGTTTTGCACTTTGATCCTCTCTATATGACTGAAACATGTCTATGTACCTCTTTGGTACTTTATATTCAATCTACATTAATTCACCCATTTATTTTTGATCCTATCTATTTTTACTTTATCATATATTCTTCTTGAGTAATGCATTGCTACTGCATTTTTTTTGTTTCTTGTGACACCCAATTCTCAATTAGACAACAGCAATTTTTTTTTCTGCTTTGGACGGATATTTACTATTTCTAACAGATCACATACTGCATACTTAAATGTTTCTCACTGTCATCTCTTGCACCTCTTCAATCAGTGTCCTTCCAAATCACAAAAAAACATTTGAAAGTGTTTTGTTCTTGTTATTCTTGTTATGATTCCTTTTAGAAAATGGAACTACAATGGCAATCCTCCAGTCCTCAGGCATGGACCCAGGCTTCATACACATGTTAAGAACTCACACAGCTGTTCCATAAGCAAATCACAACCATATTTTAACCAGTTTTTTTTCCATTTTCAAAATTTATATTACCCAGAATCATTTGTTTGTATTTGTAATACAAATTGAATAAATAAATATATACAATTTTTAACATTCTCACAATGTTTGCCCAAACCCCAACCTGACTTTTATTCTAGAACATTTCACAGGCAGAGAGCTATAACCTCCAGATATAAAAATAAATTTCCTTTGCTGCAAATATTTTGGATTCATTTTGTATTACCTGGCTGCCCAGCATCTCCAGCAGGCCCCGGTGGTCCTCGTGGACCTGGAGTACCCATAAGTCCTTGTTCCCCTACAAGAAGGGGAACAAGATATAAAATTAGTTTTCTTCTTGAAATATATGACCATTCATAAAAATAGAACTGATTGCAAGTAAAGACTACTCTAACATAAACTTAGATTATATATATAATTGTCCGACTTGTGTTGTACTATTACCATAGGTTGCAGGTGGGGTTTGGAAGTGGAGGTAGGACCAATTTCAAAAGCCGATACAAAAATTTATGCCACCAGATAAAGACTGAATGCACCAATTATCACATTAAACAAGAGGAAAACCTTCTATGCACCAATTCCATTTGCACTTTTTACAATTTTGTAAACAACAAACTAAAAGACTCAAGGTCCATCCCACCCCTGATAGGACCTAATGGTAAAGACTGCAACGACAACACCATTAAAGCCAACATCTTTAACACATTCTTTGGCTCAGTATTTGTAAACAGCAATGGATCATGCCCAGTATTTCCTAGCCGAACCACAGACTACTACAATGATCTAATACATATTGATTTTACAGAAGACAATGTTGAAAAAGCACTACACAATCTAAAACCATCTCTATCTATTGGACTGGATGGAATATGTGCCTACTTCTTAAAAAAGCTATCCACTGCCATAGCAGAACCTCTAAGCATAATCTTTGAAAAATCTTTCAGGACCAGCTCCTTGCCTAACCTATGGTCACAAGCCACGGTCATCCCCATCTTCAAAAAGGGAGACCCCAGCCTAGTTGAAAATTACAGACCAATCTCCTTATGCTGCGTCACCTGTAAAGTCATAGAATCAATTATTAACCAATCCATTATTCTCCACTTAGAGACAAACAACCTACTCTCCAATAACAATTTGGTTTCAGGAAAAAACTATCCTGTAATCTGCAACTCTTACACTGCAAAAACATATGGACTACACAACTCGATCAGGGTAAAGCAATAGACGCAATCTACATAGACTTCTATAAAGCCTTTGATTCAGTGGTACACGACAAACTACTCCTAAAACTAAAATCTTATGGTATCTCTGGACAACTGCATAACTGGATAGAAGCATTCCTGTCAAACAGACAACAAATGGTCAAAATTGGGAGTGTCCTATTAAATTCTGTACCTGTCAATAGTGGTGTCCCCCAAGGCAGTGTTCAAGGACCAACTCTCTTCATACTCTACATAAATGACCTCTGTGATCATATTAAGAGCAACTACGTTCTCTTCGCTGATGATGTAAAGCTATTCAACACCACAGACAATACTGTTGCCCTTCAAAAAGACCTTGACTATGTATCAGAATGGTCAAACAAATGGCAACTTCAAATCTCAACAAATAAATGCTCTGTCTTACATATTGGCAAAAAAAGTCAGAAAATAAAATACAAGCTGAATAGTCAAGACCTTGTTGATGATCCAAGCTCTGTAAAGGACCTGGGAATACTCATCTCTAATTATCTAAGTGTTAGAGCCCCACTGTAACTACATAGCCAAAAAGGCATTAAGAGTTGTTAACCTAATCCTACGTAGCTTTTTCTCTGGTAGTATCACACTACTAACTAGAGCACACAAAATATTTGCTAGACCAATACTCGAATACAGTTCATCAGTCTGGAATCCTTATTACGTATGTGATATTAACACAATTGAGAAAGTCAAGAAATATTTCACAAGAAGAGTTCTCCACTCCTCTACTCATTGTAGAATACCTTATGCCACCAGACTTCAAATTCTAGACCTAGAAAACCTTGAATTACGCCGTCTTCAGTCTGATCTAAGTATGGTATATAAAATCATACATTGCAACGTCCTACTTGTCAATGAATACTTCAGCTTCAACCATAACAACACAAGAGCACACAACAGCTACAAACTCAAGGTTAACCGCACCAAACTTGATTGCAGGAAATACGACTTCAGCAACAGAGTGGTCAATGTCTGGAATACTCTACCTGACTCTGTAGTTTCTTCCCCAAACCCCAAAAACTTTAACCTTAGACTGTCTACTATTGACCTCACCCCTTTCCTAAGTGGTCTGTAGGGGGCATGCATAAGCACACCAATGTGCCTACCGTCCCTGTCCTGTTTCTTTTGTTTTTCTTATATGTACCCATTTCATGTATTCATAACTATGTATATACTTATACCTATTACCTTGTAAGCAATTGACAAATCAAATCAAATCAAATCAAATAAATAAATAAATAAATAAATAAAATGACAAAAAGGGAGATAATGAAAGTATGTATACCCTCCAGGATAATTAAATGATAGCTTTGGTTTGAAACATTTGATGCTTTGACATGCAGTGAATATGTAAAAGATGGCAAGTAAAGCTACTAAAATTGAGCCTCACAGTTAAAAAGTTAGGCTTACAATGTTCTTTCCTTTTGTAAGTGGAAATAAAATAGTTATTTACCTCTGGGACCTTGATGTCCATCTGGGCCAGGTGGACCTATAGAAATATAAAGGCATTTCAGATGCTGCTAAAATAGTCACTGGGTTCAATATGTTTGATTAATTAATTTTTGCATATTTGCATATGGTTATATACCACTGGCGCACCTGAATTGCAAAGAACATTTATACAGAACTCTATTTTTAAATTCATCCCTGCTTTCTTTTAATGAGTCTTACATTTTTCTTATCAAAGTACCTTTAATTCTAGGATGTAGTTTTCAAGAGTCTAAGCCTATGCAATTAAATTGAAATAGATTTTCTAGAAGTGTCATTATGGAATATTGCCTCTCACCCGCTGATCCTTTAGATCCTGGTTCACCCATTGGCCCAGGCAGTCCTCTGGATCCTGGTTCACCTGGAAATCAAACACACACACCTCAAATGGAGCAACCTTTAGTCTTTCAGAATTACATTCAGCTTTGATTCAGGCCTTTGAGTGATGTACTTGGTACATAATGTACACAGATCTAGACTATGTATCTGAATGGTCTAACATATGGCAACTCCAAATCTCAACAAATAAATGCTCTGTCTTACATATTGGTAAAAAAATCAGAAAATAAAATACAAGCTGAATAGTCAAGATCTTGTTGATGACCCAAGCTCTGTAAAGGACCTGGGAATACTCACCTCTAATGATCTAAGTGCTAGAGCTCACTGCAACTACATAGCCAAAAAGGCATTAAGAGTTGTTAACCTAATCCTACGTTGCTTTTTCTCTGGTAATATCTCACTACTAACCAGAGCATACAAAACATTTTCTAGACCAATACTCGAATACAGTTCATCAGTCTGGAATCCTTATCACGTATGTGATATTAACACAATTGAGAAAGTCCAGAAGTATTTCACAAGAAGAGTTCTCCACTCTTCTACCCGTTATAGAATACCTTACGCCACCAGACTCGAAATTCTAAAACTAGAAAACCTCGAATTACGCCGTCTTCGGTCCGACTTAAGCATGGTATATAAAATCATACATTGCAATGTCCTACCTGTCAATGAATACTTCAGCTTTAACCATAACAACACAAGAGCACACAACAGATACAAACTCAAAGTAAACCGCACCAAACTTGATTGCAGGAAATACGACTTCAGCAATAGAGTGGTCAATGTCTGGAATACTCTACCCGACTCTGTAGTCTCTTCCCCAAACCCCAAAAACTTTAACCTTAGACTGTCTACTATTGACCTCACCCCTTTCCTAAGAGGTCTGTAGGGGCGTGCATAAGCAGCACCAACGTGCCTACCGTCCCTGTCCTATTGTTTCTCTTATTCTTTTATTTTTCTTATATGTACCCATTTCATATATTCACAACTATGTATACACTTGTACTTATTATCTTGTAAACAATTGACAAATCAAAATAAATAAAAAAAATAAATAAATAAACAGATAGGTAAACATATGCAGATATGCATTTTCCTCCACACACATTTGTGACCACATTCTTCACACTCCTATTTATATACAATTATAAGCATTTCCTTTTCCCTCTAAAGTTGCATGCATGGCAATTCTTAGCCCTCTCACTGGAAGCAGCAGATAGTCTGTTGCATTTCATCAAGTAAGTGGAGCGGCTGAAAACCAACCATCTTCATACAAATCCTTTGATAAATCAGAATATTTATCTCTGGATAAATGTAAATATTCATGTGGCAGTTTTAAAATATTTGATAATGTTATATATACCTGTAAGACCACGGGGTCCTCTCTCTCCTGGATCACCTAAAACACACATGGAAATAAAATGAAATTAAATTAATCTGTGTTATAATCCCCATCATGGTACAGAATGAAAAAAAAAGATCTGATAAATTCCGATGGGTGGAGGGAAATAAATAAAGAGAATTATAACAGAATACAGAATAGTAGAGTTGGGAGAGAATTGGAGGTCTTCTATAGTCCAACCTCCTGCTCAAGCAGATGTCACTATCATTTCAAACAAATGGTTGTCTAATCTCTTCTTAAAACCTCCTGTAATGGAGCACCACAAATTCTGAAGGCAAGGCAAGTCATTCCACTGGTTAATTATTCTCACTGTCAGTTCTCCTTAGTTCTAGGTTGCTTTTCTCTTTGATTAATTTCCATCTATTATTTCTTGCCTTGCTTTCTGGTGCTTTGGAAAATAGGTAGAACCACCCCCTCCCCACTCTTCTTTATGGCGGCTGTTCAGACATTGGAACACTGATATCATGTTATCCCTAGTCCTTTACTTTTCATTAGACTAGACATACCCAATTCCTGCAACTGTTCTTCATGTTTTAGCCTCCAGCCCCTAGTCATCTTTGCTACTGTTGTCTTCACTATTTCCAGAATCTCAACATCTTTTTTATATCATGGCAACCAAAACTGGATGCATTTTTCCAAGTGTGGTCTTACTGAGGCATTATAAAGTGGTATTAACACTTCACATGATCTTGATTCTATTTCTGTATTAATGCAGCCTAGGACTGCATTGGCTTTTTTGACAGCTGGAGCACACTGCTGGCTCATATCTCAGGGATTATCCCACTATCACTCCAAGATCCTATTTCCAGGATCCAAGTGTCACCTATTCTATAACTGTGCATTTGTTTTTTCTTGTGTAGTTGTAGAACCATACATTTCTCACTATGAATTTCATTTTGTTAGAATTAGATGTAAAAGCACAGCTACCTTTGAGTCCAGCTACTCCCATGGCTCCCTTTTCACCTAAACAATAGAGACAAAAAAGATTTAAAGCAGAACAATACTGACAGTAACATTCCTCAGCTATAGTAGGATGAAGAGAAGAGTAAAGAAAGCCTACTGTTGGGTGAATTGGGCATTCCTTTTAATTGATAGATTATACATACAGGTAGTCCTCAATTTACAATCATTTGTTTAGTGATTGTTTGAAATTATAATAGCACTGAAAATCTATGACCAGTTTTCACATTTACAACGGTTGCAGCATCCCCAGGGTCACATTATCGAAATTCAGACACTTGGCAACTGGCGTGCATTTATGACGGTTGCAGTGTCCTGGGGTCATGTGACATTTTGCAATTTTCTGACAAGCAAAATCAATGGGGAACCAGATTCACCTAACAACCATGTTACTAACATAACAATTGCAGTGATTCACTTAAAGCCTATGGCAAGAAAGGTTGTAAAATGGGGCAAAACTCACTCAGTCTTGCTTAGCAAAGGGAAGTTTGGGCTCAGTTGTGGTCATTAGTCAAGGACTAATTGTAGTCTAAACCTTATTATTATATTAGTAATAAAATATTTTGGATGTACAGAATCCTTAGAATATACAAAATACGTTTATTACACAAGTTAATAAAGATTAGACTATGCCTAATCTATAAACTAGAAGGAATTGATAAACTTAATTTATCCAAACTGCAGTGGAAAGAGATATGTTAGAGCTTTTTAATTGGTCTCTTGCTTTTTCTTAATACTTTTATGCCAATTGATAATTATAAGGACTATTATGTATATTTAAACATTTGTGTTTTCTTGCTTGTTTCCATATGCCTCTGCCTTTTGTAATGTGCATTTTATACTCTAAATCTATATATATATATAAGCAAAATACCACTCACACATCATCACAAAATCTCCAGAACCATAAAACCTACAAACTTGAAATTTGGCACGTATGTTCCTCTTGGCTTTTGTTGCTCACTAACAAAGGATTTTTCAAAATGACCATCAGAGC
Organism: Notechis scutatus; assembly: GCF_049901735.1. Classification (NCBI taxonomy): domain Eukaryota; kingdom Metazoa; phylum Chordata; class Lepidosauria; order Squamata; family Elapidae; genus Notechis; species Notechis scutatus. The sequence continues at coordinate 120,458,315 of NC_142012.1, read as the reverse complement.
ATTAATATTTCCTATATTATTATTAACACGGTCTGATGCTCAGGAGTTCTATTCCCCCTCCCCACCTGAAAAGAAATCTGTTCCAAATGCAAAACACAAGCAGAGGAGAGGAGTTTCAGTTTTGAGCTAGTCTATAATATGAAAAGTCTTTTTTTTTTACTGATATAATCCATTTTGGAACTAAAGAGCAAAATAATGGACTCAGACATATACACAGATTTACATAATGTTAGGCATTATCTTTTTTAAAATTGCTCCATGCATGTATATAGTACAACTCAAATTCTTAAAGAAAAATTATTTTTATCCATCAAAATCCTTATATTCTTAATTTCATATTGAGTTATCACACCAATGCCCAATGCCTCCTTCAGATGATGTTTCAACAAAAGGCATGTATGTTCTGATGTCATTATGCAAATGATGCAAATTAACACTATATGTCATTTGTGTCCAAACTGACACCATTTACCTGTTGACAACAGGATCCTAATGAACATTTTTATGGCTTCCTCTCCATGCCTCTGTTCAATACTATGTAAAACATGCCCAACACATTGTGGTATTATATGTTTTTGGATTCCAGTCCTCAAACAGACATGTATGGTTTTTGAGTTGTACCTTTAGCACCTGGGGTACCTGCTTCACCTCTAAATCCTTGAATTCCTGAAGGACCTAGAGAAAGAACAAGAATAATTAGGAAGGTTAGGCAAGAGATAACTGAGAACATTTTTGAAGACCAGGAAATATGTAACATGGAGTTTTCAATTTTATTTTATTCAGATTTAACTACTTATAAGCCAACTAGATGATGCCTACTTGTAATATCTTGATTTGCTGCATTTTATAATGTGCATTTTATAATGTGCATCAAGAAGGCAGCAATACGCTCAGATTGAAAAAATATATTTTACCAGGAATGTTCTCGGCTATTGTATTTAATGTGTGGAAAAATCAATGGAGAAGAAACCTAAGTTGACATTAGATGTACTTGGAATAAAATGTTTCACCTGGTAGTGATAGTGATAGTATTCAAATTAATATTCTGCCCCAAGACTCTCAGTCCTAAAAAGGCACTACATCAAATAGGCTGAGCATATCCAATTACACTCCTCTATGATATCTTAATAGGAAGAGGCTCAGCATACCTGGATCTGATAATATACTGGATGGGAAATTTAAACTGAGTTTAAACTGAGAGGAAAAAATGTATCATAAGAGAAAAAGATGGATACACAAGAAGAAAGTAGGCTAGAAAGAGAGGAAAGGGTCACTCTGATTCTGGCACAAAGTTCTAATTATTGCTAATATGCAGCATTCAACATGTTGAAGTGGAAAGAATGTGGTCTTTGAAGGAAACATTTCCTAATTCTTACCTGTTTTATTTTTACTAGTTTTTTGCATCAGATTTATACTTACCTTTAGGACCTATAGAACCTGGGACACCTGGTGGACCTTGGACACCTGGTTCCCCAGCAGAACCTGCATAATAAATGCATTAGGTTACTTGGTGAAGTTTGCTTTCTTTGAATCCCGTAGCATAAAAATCCACAATTGTTATTTATAGCAATAATACATTGTTCATATACAATGAACTGAATTCATATGCACTGTTGGGAAGATGCTTCTCTTCTCCATTCCCTAAAAGGAATATTGTTTCCTTTCAGGAATGTTTATAGGGCACAGTTATAACAAACACTCAGGGGGCGCCTCTTAAAAGTGATCATTTACAGGAACCCAATGGGCAAAAATAGCTTCTGAGTCTTCTTTTTCAATTCTGTCTTACAATTCCTTAATTCTCAATGCAGGGACACATTTGAAAGTAACAAGAGCACTGTGGACAGATGAGGCAATGTTTGCCTTTTACAAAACAAAGTACCAGATGGCTTTCTTTTATTGTATCACATTACTCATTAGAAATGACGAAGAGTTGATTGGTATCCCATTACTTAGTATCTGACTAGAATACAGTTTTCATTTCCAGCCCTGCTTGTATTTCTGATTAATGAATATATAAAGAACAATAGGCAATATAATATTTTTAAAAGCCTCTCAGTCTCATCTCTTTTGGCCGAGAGAGATTCAGCCCTTGTGATTTTTATATCTTTTTGACAGATGACATGATTTTTATAGCCTTTGTGGTAAAAGCAATGCCTCCAGCTTTTTATTTTGTTTTGGTGAATGCTAAAATTATGGATGGATTAGTGTCATATCAAAGCCAATCTCATTGTACACATGTTGTACTCTGAAAATAAAGGTTGATTGATATGATATGCGACAAAGAAGTGAATTGGAATCATAGTCCTTGAAAAAACAATCTGGAATTCCTGTGAATATAAGTAAGAGTCAGCAAGCAGTTGCTCAAAAGTAATTTGGCTGCAATAAATCTTCTCTCACTGCACACATAGATATGTCTAAGAAAGCCTGCAGCCAGAGGTTCAAAAATCTCAGACTTTTGGTAATATCCAAGACAACTGGAAATCCCATTGCTTTCTCATTTACGTCCTCACCTCATTTCCAAGCAATGCAAGTTTGTAATGTTTGTAATGCAGAGGGAGGAATCTATATTTTTGATCAAGTGCTCATAGTCATTTAAATCTCCTCTTATGGTTTCTCTCTGTCTAAATCTGTCACCAGAAACAGAGGGGCATTCTTAGTAAACTTAAAATGGTGGGCACCTGCAGTGCTTGCTACTTGCTTGCTACAGACAGCCATGGTGGCAGTTTGATTTTCACCAGCTCAAAGTTGACTCAGCCTTCCATTCTTCCGAGGTAGCTTAAATGAGGACCCAGATTGTTGGGGGCAATATTCTGACTCTGGAAACTGCTTAGAGAGGGCTGTAAAAGCACTGTGAAACAGTATATAAATCATGGTGCTATTATATATTTCCCTTAAGATAAAGGGAAAGCATGGAAAAAATAAGTAGAGCCACAGCTACTGTTATGGTTAGCTGGAAGCAGGTGCGGACGACTGAGGAGAGCAAGGACTCAGATGAGGAGCCAGGACCATTAGGGCATGGACTACTGTCTTCAGAGATTGTGGGGGCTGGCAGCAGTGATGAGGAGGTTCCCGAGGAGCCTGTGCTAAGTGCGCTTGAGTACAGGATTGCTCGGAGGAAAGAGCAGTTACAATAGCATGGGCGACTCGGGAGTAAGGCTGCAAGGTAATGGCCCCTCCTTCAAAAAGATAAAAGCCAGCTTTGAAACTCACCTTCTTTGCAGAAGGCAAAGACAGTTTGAAACCCCAGCCTTGTGGACATTCCAGTATCCTGAGTTTGTATTTGAAGATTCTTATTTTGCAAATTATTTCTTGTCTGTTATCTTTTGGCAAGTCTTGCACGGTTTGGCAAGACTTGTGCTTATCACAGCTAATTATTTTGTAAAAGCATTACAAGGTTTCCGTTCTTTTTGAATTGTGTTTGATTTGTTGGAAAAGGGCTTGTTAGAACAGCTACCCATACAAAGGAAGGGCTTCACCAATGAATACAATAGTATTGCTGGGGCTTTGGAACTATAGTTGAGCCTCTCCAAGAAGAAGGATTAAATATTTCTCAAAATCTTTTGCAACGCAGAACAGATATCTCAACAGGCATCGTGGACGGCTAGAGTGGAAGAATTTCTGAAGACAGAATGCATGAAAGTCATAGATATAATATGTTCACAATCTTGGAAATTCTTCCAAATTATACTTTTTAAGTTATTTGAGGAAGGAGGAAAAAAAAATCTTACCTTTGTCACCTTTCTCTCCAAATCCAGGAGAACCAGGTTCCCCACGGAGGCCTGGAGGCCCATCTCGCCCTCTTGGCCCTATGGGGCCTTCCAGGCCAGTTTCACCTGTAAAGAATCGATTATTCAGTATATAGGTCCATCACAGTTTATGTTTTATCCAATACTTCTTCTCCTGGACTATAATTGTTATTACAGAAAATTATATATATTGTAATGACAAAATGGACCCCGTATAAGGTCCAAAATAAATAAATATTTTGCTTACCCATGCTGCCTTTTAGTCCCCTTGGTCCTTCTGGCCCAGAGTGACCTATTAAGACAAGAACACATTAGACAGAAAATGCATGTTCACAAAATGATCTGTGTCATTATTTATGCTCAGCTACAAAGAATTGTAGGAAAAAACATAAATTACGTATATCTCATTTAAGTTAATTTTAAATTAAAATTCAATTTAAACTTTACCTTAAAATTTTGATTTTTGGCATAATAATCAAATGAATCACAAAAGGAATAATCCTTTGAATGACTCTGTCATTAGCTTAAAAATAATTTATAAATTCTTGTAATTGATGTTGGACTAAAGCCCTAATTTCTTAAAAAGCACAACTATTCCTAACATTGGCACTACTATTTTAAGACTATCACAATTTTCTATGTTTCATTTCTGACCTTTGAAATCCATATTATCTACAGAAATTTTAAAAGAACATTTTAAAGTTACATTTTTAAAATAGATTGCATTAATTTCAGTGCAGGAAAAAGCACTTTTCCAATCTGGTAATTTGCTGTTGCATGTGGATTCCAGAAGCTATGAAAGCTTGATTTCAGGATGTTATGACTATGGAAATAAAAAGTGTCCTGTAAGATCAAAATGTGACTTTTTAATAATTCAAATGCCATTTTTTTATATAAAGGGAACTCAGGGATAACTGATCAGTTAGCTACTTTTCTCTTTAAATCAAGAATGAAGTATTGAATTCTTGGGTGAACATAGCAACACCACTGACACTGACATTCACAGTACAGTGCAGTTCAAGAAGTTGGGCTACAAGAAATTGGGCTATTGTTTCTAAGTTCCACCTACCTGGTGGGCCAGGAAGTCCTGGGATTCCTATGGAAACAAACAAACAAAAAGTGATGAATAAGTAACATAATTTGCCAACAGCAATTTTCTGGTCTTTTGAGTTCCACATTATGTCAGTAACACTTGCCTAGTGCAGAAGGCAAAGGAGATTTGAATGCCTTCACACCCAATAGAAATGATAAACTTGGATTAACTCTGTTTCTGCACTATTCAACAAATATCTAGTTTCAAGGCTCTTAACAAATCAAAATCCCGTTTGTAGCAAATAAAATAAACAATGCTTTTCCTGGAATGTTCCTGTTTAGCCATCTTGACTTCTAAAAAAAATGTAAAAGTCTTTTTTCTAGATTTTTCAAGGTACACCGTTAAACTCTTCATATAAAATCAGCACTGTTTGACCTGACAGGAGCTGTACTCAACTTTTCTTTTTTACCAACTATTATTTAGTATCAATTGTTGAATAAGTCATGTTTAGATTGCTGATTTTTAAGAATATGTGGCTAACTATGTTTTCCTAATCTAGCAATTCCTGATAGCCATTGATGATCTACTGTGGATACATATAAATGCAGTACATATCTGCTGAATGAAAAGTTATGCCTATATTGCTTTCACAGGGCAAAGCTACTGGAAAATTTAGAATTTACCTTGTGGTCCTTGGATGCCAATATCCCCTAGGGAAGAATATGGGAGAAAAAAATATTAAATATAAATAAATATTGTAGAGGGATTATATTCAGACTTCCCTTATTTTGTTTACCTTTCTCTAATTCCTACTATACTTAGAATATATTTGAGAAAGACAGAAATATTGCTGGCTTTATATCAATTAGCCTCAGATGGTTTATTTTTTGAGACATTGCTCCATATATTTCATAGGAAAAAACACAAATTCTAAGGATTCACTTAATTTTAAATAAAATGCATTCCCAAACTACAAATTCAAATGTGTCTGACTATTAGTGCTTTCTCCTAGAGAAACACAAAGTATGTATCTTCCCATAGACTCATGGTAATTTTTTAATACTAAAAACAGAACTAAAAGCCCCCTTTCAATCATATTGAATACAAATGAACAATAAAGGATATTCTTATTCAAATATTGAAACAAATCTAGCAAATTGCTACCTTTTGGTCCTGGTTCTCCTCGGAACTGACCTACATAGGAATATGGAATGACAGTCAGATGCTAGTACAAAGGGTGCAAAACTATTTCTGATTTATTACTGATACGGTAAGATAAATGAATGGAATATGTGTGGCTTAGAAAGTATGTTATATAAAATCTTCTTAGAAGGCATTGCTAGCCCTCTAACATTGTGTATTACTTACTTAATATGGCACTATCCACCATGATTTTCTCCAAAATGTTTAAGAAAACATTCTTAAAATGGCATAAGCTAATCTGGCACCTTGAAAGGAAGCAGGCTACAGAAATACAAGATGCAAGTCCTTCCAAGTACGTCTCCAATTACCTGTGTTAAACTAGGACAGACTAATCAACACTAGTGCTTGGCAGCTGACCAATGATCTGGTTGATGAACCCATTAAAAAAGACCCTGCTGACTTTTTACAAAGGACTGAAGACCTAGATGTGCTCCAGTACATGGGGGTCAGGAACTTAAATGATCCATGAAATAAGATGTTATTGTATTGTTTATTGTTTGTTCTTAACTATTGCAGAATTGTTTTGTTGATATTGTTTTTTGAATTGGTTTTAATGTGTTAACCACTCAGAGATGTATCTGTGAGATGTACAATCATATAAATTGATCTAATTTTTAAAAAGTGGCTATGGAATCTGGATTCTGTTCCTCTTCATTTTGAAAGAGGCTTGAAGGCCAGAAGAACAAAAAAATAATAATCAAGAACTGGGTGGATAGAAATAGTCCTACATGAAACCAGCAGAACCAATTGGAGCCACAGGGCTACCTGCTCTATTAGTTACCTGCTCCATTTAGATGTCTATGGAGATTCTCAGTTATCCAGGTAATGTTGTCCCAAGGTGCTTTTTCATTAGTATCAACAATGCCTGCATATGCAGCATTTGGAAGTGGGACAAGATGGAAAAGTGGAGTACCTAAAACCATCCTCAGATTGCCTTGGCTATGGACAGGGAGTGGCATGCAGACATCTCCTTTGCAAATAGTGGATCATTCTTGTAGCAGGCTATGGAGGTTGTGTGGAACTGGAATTGGAAGGACTAAACAAAAACAATGGATTGGAACAGCAAAGATATGGTACCTCTAAATATTATAAGGCCCCCAGATATCAGAGGTCCTTTCAAAGGGATACAAAATTGTAATGTAACAGTGTCCTTAGGAAGATAGGCCTCAAAACTTACGTAATCCAAATTGGTGCAGTTGTTCTCATCATATAATTCTTAGAAAAGATAACTAACAGCTAAAGAATTAAATAACTTTTCTGGCAAATACATCATTTTATGTCCTAACCAATATGATTTTTGTACGTTTCTCACCTTGTTTCATCTCCATACTTATTAACGATCTCAGATAATTCCGCTGATCATGTTCATTCATATTGCTGAATATGCCTCCCTCGCTGACTAACTTTTCTGAATAACTGCCAATTCCTTGCCGGTACTCAATTGGTGATTCAAGGCTGTCCACTCGGGATTTCAACTTCCGTACTTCCTCCGCTGAAATTTTAAAGTAAAATAAAGAATTAAGTTGTCCTTATACCTGTAGTTTCATGCATGCTTTTCAAGAAGTAATTATTGCACAGAAAATAACTGTGAATTGAAAGAAAATTCAAGGCACTACTTTTAGTGATCCTCTTTTAAAAATGGAAACAATTATTTTTGTTCAAAATCTGGTTCACACATTACACAAAATTATAATGAGTTTGCTTTGCTCTGCTTTTGGATTAGCATCCTGTATAAATGCAGCCACTGCTGTATACAGTACAATCATGGATCTTATCTTATGTGAAACCCAGGCCATTATAGGAAGTTTAACAAAATATGGTTAAAATAAATTCTGACTTAATATTATATACCCTTATTTTCTAGGATCAATCATTTGAAGAGATCTTGAACTTTTTGCTTGTCCCATTCAATGATATCTTACCCAAAGCAATAAGTCCAAAAAGGAGACCAAGAAGAAGCAGCCAGGCCAGCAGCAACCCAAGAAGCCACATCCACCACTTGCAACATGAGCTACAGGGGCACCAGGCTGGACAACCCCCGGCCCCTCCACATCCGTTATCACCTCTGCCTTCTGTAGAGAAGGATAATAAAAAACAAGTTAGTCCCTGGAAAATGAGATTACAAACATTAAGTTATTTTTGAGTCTTATTCAGAATTCTAAACTCAATATTACAAGTATTCACTTCATAGTTAAAGAACCTGCACTGAGAACCAATCTTCAGTTTTTGAGAAATATTGGGCTTTAATTGATACAAACAGCAAATACATACACACACAAAAAAAATAATAATATGCAAGTACATATACAGAGATATACCATACATAGAACTGTGTTATTGATTTTAGTTTCTAAAAACTCTATAAAGAAATATTTGTAGCATGAAGTAACATTTCATTATTGATGCAGCTATGGCACATATTACACTCTCAAAGGTGTATTCTTTTTTCTTTTAAGTTTGACAACGGTTTAACTATGAAACATATTTTGAGCTTCAGACACAAGTATCAAAATGACAAATGTCCTACTGTGTCACAACTGTTCAACACAACCAGTTCCAGTCAGAAAATCTCTGGGAAAGATTATGATTGTACAATTATAATCCCCCAAAGAACAGAATATTCCTAAAAGTCATTTATTTTATTATTAAATTTAGTTGGCACAGAATAAAGTAAATGTGCTTTGGATTTTCTAAACCCTGCATATGTGGTGTAAAGGGTCACATTAAAAAAGTATGTTAGCATTTGGCTATAGAAAAAATACGCCCCCACACACATACTGAATAGCCTCCAATTTTAAATAAATATTTTTCCATAAAAATATATGAATCTATTATTAACTGTCAATTAACTATTAACTGCACTACATTAATCAAGAACTAATGGATATGGGTGTTCACCTGCAACAGTGGTTTTGTCTTTTGTGGAAACAGATTTAAGGCCACCTGTAACAAAAAGAACGTAAAGGTAATATTCTTCCCGCACAGAGCTATGTTATTTGTTATAAATAGAGTTTAATCCACAGTAGTAGTTCAGTGGTCAGAGAACGGGGACATGATTTTGAAGAATTAATGTAAACCATATTGAAATTATAAATTAAGATTTGTTTTTCAAAACCCTAAAAAAATGGAGTAGAAATACTGCACAGATAGGAAACAAATTTCATTCAATAGTTTGACAAGGGAATGATTTACTCTGAAGCCTTTTTCTCACCTAAAAAGGAGAAATATTTGCTATATCCTAATAGTTTCATATGCATGCTATTTTTCTGTTTAATGTTTAGGACAATAGATGAATGAATGCAGAGGACCCCTTTTTTTCTATATCAAACAGTTGACCAGGAATTCTTGGTGCATATCTGGTAATAGTCAAGTGTAGTTCTGGTGAATTGTATGGACAAATGCTCACCAGCTTGACTTCTCCCTGTTGATGATCCATAGCTATTCCAAGGATCAGTGATCTCTTTGAAGTTGCTCATCTGCTTTATTGTTCTCTTTCCCTTCTTCTATTATCTTCAACTTTGTCAAGAATAATTGTTTTTTCTAGTTCATCATCCATTTGCATCACATGACCAAAGTATACTAGTTTTTGTGTCCCAATTATCACTTCAAGGAAATACTTGGTGTTTTTTTTTTATCAGTTAGTACCAATTGATCGTTTTTATAGTTCATGTTAACCCTAGCAAATATCTCCAAATTCATAATTCCATGGTGTCTATTTTGCTTCTCACTCTTTCTCTTTGTCCAGCTCTCACATTTTTGTCACTAGAATAATCATTGTTTGAATTAGCCTGATCATCATTATCATACTATATTTGTGTGAGCTGTATTTTTATTCTACTCTTAATTAGTCAAATCAAGACAGAGAATCAATGACGTACCATTTGTTTCTGATTTCAGATAGGAATCTCCAGCATAAGAAGAGATAGCCTGTTTGTCTTTTTGTAAAGTGTCTTCTGAATAATAACCTGTAGTGGGCCCAAATAAATCATATTTAGAGTAATTATGAAATGGCTTAATACCAGTTTATCTCCAAATTTAAAAAAAAAAACACAAAAAATATCCTCTAAGTCTTATTGATTTTTGTAACCAAGAATTTTTAGAATGTTTGTGGAGGATGAGAGCCTTAACCTTGTGTAAGTGTACAGTATTTGTTAAACCCTTTCCAAACCTTGATGAACTCCCCAAATTAATCTAATATTTTACTTAAGGATCAAATCCCCTCCCCTCAGAACCTATTCTAAACCTCCTTATAAAAAGGATATAAAAAAATGAGCCCTGTGGAACATCATAAACCTTGTCCAGCAGGATAGAAGATTATAGTCAAATAAAGGTTGAAAAAGATATCCACCCCTGGCTTGGAATATGGTGTGAGTTAGAGCCTTAATGAGTTATTTTCATTAATATCACCATGGCATTGACATATTAATCCAGTATTGATTAAACAAGGTCATCAATTCTTATGACTTTAGGGAGTAAATGTGGTATGCTGGGGGAATCTAAAAAGTAATGAGGTAGCAACTACAGAACTTAATGCAGCAGCTATTATCTATCATATATATGCATAGTTGTTAGAGTGGTATAGTAATATGAGATATTAGCCTGAAGGTTTATTCCCACAAACACTTCAGTAAACAATAACCCCAGATTTTTTTTTAAGTCATTGGAGCTTTCAGCCCATGAGAAACCAGTCACATTGAAATTCAGGCTCAATAGTTTAAATTTCCTGTGAGTTATTTGGGATTGTGATCCACTTCCTCCCTTTCTCCAGTCATATCCCAGCCAGTATCCTTTAACAAACATTCAAGACAGTCTGTCTGGAAGATAGCCATTTCCTTGTTCATTCACCCGCCTAAGTAAGTTTGATGTTTCTTCTCCTCTAAGAATATTTTTTGCTCATTGGCCAGAAAAAAAGGCAACTGCCAGTCAAAATCATCTCATTTGAACAACATAAAATGTAGTCAATTTTTTTTTGTTCTCTTTAAATCTATTAAGCTACAATAATTTACCTCACTATATAGGTATACCAAAAGAGGACTCTATGGGACTTGAGTTAAAGACACTGAGCTTGTCAGCTAAAAAGCCGATTGCTCAGGTTCAACTCCCGAGTGCCTTGTGATGGAGTGAGCTCCTGTTACTTGCCCCAGCTCCTGTCTACCTAGCAGTGTGAAAACATTCAAATGTGAATACATAAATAGGTACCACTTCAGTGGGAAAGTAACACTATCCTGGGCCTTGGCATATAGTCATGCCACATGACCACAGAAGTCTTTGGACAATGCTGGTTCTTCGACTAAGAAATAGAAATAAGCATCAAACCTAGAATCAAACATAACTGGACAGAGGAAAACTTTACCTTTATAAGTATACCAAAAATAGTATTTGCTTTTATGTTTTTATAATTATACTTTGCAGCTTACTAACTTTCTCCTCTGTCTTCTTGTTTTTATCCTTTAATGAACATTTATTTTTAATTGAAGTGACATGCATTTCTTTATAGCCAGGAGTGGCATTCAAATTTCTTAACAACCAGTTCTGTGGGCATGGCCTAATTTGTGGGTGTGGCTTGGTGGTCATGTGACTGGCTGGGCGTGGCTTGCTGACTGGCATGGCTAGTGGTCATGTGATGTGGTGGGCATGGCCAGGTGGTATATGACTGGGGTGGGCGTAGCTAGGTGGCCATGTTACTGGCAACCAAACATAAGTGGTCCTTGCTTAACGGCCAATTGCTTAGCAAGTGTTCTAATTTATGACTGACCTCCCCAGAGCTACTTGACCTGTTTTTGGTGTTTTGACAGCCATACGTACACACACACACACACACTTATGATCAGTTACAACATCCCACACAGTCCTGTGACTGAGGTTTTCTATGTTTTTTGCCAGTTTCCAACAATTCCTCCTGGTTTCTGGTTAAAAATGCCTATTGGGGAAAATGGACTTTTTTAACAACCAGCTTAATGACCACAAGGTTCATTTACGATCATGGTGTTTGCCTAACCCAAGGGTCTGCAACTTTACATACTCAAAGAGCCATTTTTCTATTTTCTTTTTAAAAGGTATCTCTGTCTCTTTTTCTTTCTTCTTTCTTTCTTTCTTTCTTTCTTTCTTTCTTTCTTTCTTTCTTTCTTTCTTTCTTTCTTTCTTTCTTTCTTTCTCCCTCTCTCTTTCTCATCTCTCTCTCTGTGTGTGTCTTTCTCCCTCTCTGTTTTTCATTTCTCTTTCTCTCTCTCATCTATAACTGCTAAGATTGGAAGCTGTATTTTTATAATCCTATTTCTTTGAAGTTTTTTTTCACACACATTTGTGTATATGTATCCAATACTTTCTTCCTTTCCACTATGTATTCAAAATGGGCAATGATTTTGTGTGTGTGTGTGTGTGTAGCATGTGTATATGGGTGTTATGTATGTGTATGGATATGTATATATATATCACTTTTAATGTGTGCCAGTGTACTTACAGTAAAAAAATAACAATAAAAGTTATCTTATCCTATCTTCCTTCCTTCTTTCCTTCCCAACCCCATTCCTCCCCACACCCCATTTTGTGTTGCCTTCCCAGCCAAGTACAGATCTGATCCTGTTTAGCTTTCTAAAATCAGCCTACTGAAATAAATACCAAACTAAACTGCCCAATAATTTACCTACCATCACTATTTTGCACCTGATTTCAATGTAAACAGCCAATCTGTAGTATTACTAAATTTTGCTAGGCATCTGCTGCATGTTATTCTCTCTTCCTTGATAATCTAGTCAAGAGGTCCCCAAAATTGGCAACTTTAAGACTGGTGGACTTCAACTCCCAGAATTCTACAGACAGCTATGTCCACAAGTCTTAAAGTTGTCAAGTTTGGAGACCCCTGACATAGATCAACATGTACATGAAGTACATACAAAACACTTCCACACCATACAAATGGGTTACAAAGACAAAATGATGAAAAATGGGACACACTGATTACAGCATAGACAAAAAAAATCATATATAATTATTGGGTAGGGAATGATAGCAAAAAAGTAACATAAACCACTCATGGTTAGAACTTGTTTGCTTGAGTCCCAACACTTTAGGATTGTGCAGTCCATTGGCAGCCGTGCAAAGCCATCCAGTCCCTTAGAATTATCCATTCACTCTAGACACACATACACACATGCCCCTTATCCTTGCATGAAAGCGTCGAGCTCCAAGGGAAGTTCACCTTTCGTGCCCCAGGTAAACTGAAAGCCCTGCAGGGGGTGGGGGATGCAGCAGCAGAGAGGCGGCGATGGCGATTCCGGCGGTGTAGGGGCTTCCGGGATCGTTTCCCACCCCCCTGCCATCCATGCGATTGCACACATGCTGCATCAGGGCTTCCAGGCTCTTCTCCCCCCCATCCATAGCCGCTGTCAGCTGTCCTGGAGTTGATTAAGGGGCGCCTTGCTGACACGAGGCTGGGGAGGCCGGGGAGAGAACGTTCTCTTCTCTCCTCTCGCTGGCAAGCATGGCCCCAGCCCTGCGGCGGCTTTTCCGTGGCCAGCAGGGGCAGGAGAACTCTCTCTCCTCTCCCTGACAAGCACGGCTCCAGCCCTGTGGCAGCTTTTCTGTGGCCAGCGGGGGCAGGAGAACGCTCTCTCCTCTCCCTGGCAAGCATGGCCCCAGCCCCACGGCAGCTTTTCCATGGCCAGCGGGGGAAGGAGAATGCTCTCTCCTCTCCCTGGCAAGCACGGCCCCAGCCCAGGCAAGCCCGGGGATGGGGTGGGGTGTTTGGAGACAGCGCAGCAGCCTAGGCTGGCCCAGGTCGGGTATTGACTCGACCGGGGCTTGCTTGTAGGCTCACTCACCCAGGGAGATCAGGGCCATGGTGGAAAGCAGGCAACAATGGCAGGCAAAGGCAGGTTAGCAATGGCGGGCAAGATGAGGAATAACTGGGCGGGGTGGGGAGTGGGCAGGCAGGAAGGGGCGGGGCCAACCATTGGCACGATTTACCGGTTCTCCGAACTGCTCAGACTCATAACATCCGGTTCTATAGAACCAGTCCGAACTGGTAGAAACCCACCCCTGTTTATAGCGTTACAAGAATATGTTCTCTAATATGTAGAGATATCTCAGAAACACTGACTGGAAAAAGAATGGTTGCTATTGTCTGTGATTCAGTGTATCATGCAAAAACAAAAGAATACTTACTTCACATCAGAAGGAATTGTGTCATTTTCCCTGACATTGCGAGATGATATAAAACCAGATTGGAGGGAAACAGATCCCATATAAGTAGTGTACCTTCTGAACTGATATCAAATCAAAATGTGGCCCCAAGAATGGGAAGAAAACTGACCTCCACTGAGCCCAGTGCCTGATGCACTAAAAACTTTTCCGCTGTCCTTGGACATGATCAACAGTTCCATCTCTTTCTTGGGGGTTACGTTATCTTTTTCTATGAGCAGAAATTTGCAATCTTTGCGTAAGATGTCATCACTCTGAGAGTTTGTGGCTGTGGCAGCTGAATGTCAGAAAAGACAGGAGAAAACAATCATATATATATTGGACAATATATAACAATCATATAAATATATAGATAAAGTAGGATATTATCCTACTTTGGTGAAACTGCTTTCAAAAACAGATTGATAATTATGTGCCATCAACTTGGTGTTGACTCTTAGTGACCACATATTCTGCACTTTTTAATTATTAATTTAAAATTTCCACTTGGATATAGACTATAATTACTCTGGGTCTAATAATATCTTAGTAGTGTAATTGCAGGTAACACTTAGCTCACTTTTTTTGTGATCCTTGCATGGCAAGCAGGACACACACCAAAACTGTAACATATAACCCAAGGAAACTAAAAATCCCACAAAATATTTCCCACAAAGCCCAGACAAAAGACAAGGATCTATCCATATTCATAATCTTGTTCCCAAACATTGTGGCCTTGGTGCAAGTCAAGAGGATGGACAGCATATAATTGCCCATCTCTATATTAAAGGCATAGGAATACAGTTGAAAAAACAGCAGAAAAGGAGATGGAAACCCAAATTTAAAACATGAAAAAAGAAAAGTAAAGCCTATGTATAGCTATGCATTGTGCATATTGCAAATTTCAGAAACATAATTCTAAATATCTATGCAGATATGTTATGGCATTCATTAAGGAAATCTTTTATCAACAACTGTGATAAGGCAGTGAAAGCAGCAGCAGAATGTCAAAGGTTAGATACATCTTCTGTAGTAAACATATTAAAAGTATTACTACTAAAAGTAGTTAAACTATTGCAAATCTTGGTTCTTTGCATAAGAGATCCCTTAATATAAGAGATATCTTTGTAATGCAGCTGAAAAACCTAACAGAACAGAAACTAGCTCTCTGCTTGATTTATGCAGCAAGAGAACATAGAAAGCTTCTCCAAACACTGTCTAACAGAGTGTATAGACTTGCCATGAGGCAGCATGGTATCAATCAAAGAAAAACTGCTGCAAAATAAAGTAACCTTTTCAATGTTTGCTTTTATTTCCTTTTTCTAAAGGCAGCAGCTTCCTCTAGTGGACATCTCATTTACAATATCTCCTGGTAAGTTTACGGTGTTTGCAACGTAAGCCTTGCTGGGTCAGACCAAAGCCTTTGCTAATCTGCATTTTGTTTCTCATGTTGGCCTAACAGATTCACTGGAAAGAGGTGAAGACATACCCTTTCTTCTATTGTTCCCCTCCCTCTCCAAGTATTTGCAGACAAGCTACCCAAGCTCTGATAGAATGTTGAATCTTTATGACTAAAAGATTTTGATCAACTAATCCTCCAGTCCCACTTTAAAGCCACGTCTTGTGTCCCCATGTCTTGTGGAGTGATTTCACTATATATGAATTTCTTCATTAAGCAGGTGGTTTCAAACAAAAGTAGGGCTAACACAGCACTGTGATTTATTATAATGATAGCACTAAGTTATCACATCACATCAAGGGGAAAAAAAGCCCTTGTTTATAGATCTCTGTGGCTAGACTTACTCAAATTATAAATCAAATTGAAATATTGTCCATTATTTTAAGATTTAACATTTAATATAAACCAGTATAAAGCACAGATAGCTTAAGAAATGCGCAGTGCTATCAGAAGATATATTTTCGAGTAGGTATCACATTTGGGCTTTTCTAGATGCTACATTAGTTAAACCATATAAAGTCTTCTCTCCAAGATTACTGTTTAGGGGGAATTGGAACCTTCCTAAGGGAAAAATGCTATTATGATGTTATTGCTTTTTGCAAAATTTGTTAATTTCACATACTGGTTTGTACAGTACCTACAATACAGTGAAGCAGAAACCAGATACATTCCTTATACTTTCTTCAAGGCTCCCTTTCTACAGATTAAGCACAGGCCATCCCTAATTTTGAGCAAAATCCTGCCTTTCCCACCATGCCTTGTTGGCCATAGCAGCAAACCTAACCCAGCCTTATTTCATATTTGGATGAAGTCTTGTCTGAAACAGCAACTTTTCTAATATCAGTAAGTCTGAAGATTTAAACATACAGAGAAAAAATGTTTTTTAAAATAGGTATACATTTGATTAAAACCCACAAGTACCAGCACAGCACAGAAAAATTGAAAATCCATCCAGGGAAAGTCTATGAAGATTCTCAATCATCCAGGCCCCAAAGGTGCTTTTCCAAAAGTCAACTGGACTTTCTTAGGTTTCTTTTTCTTTGAAAATGTTTCTCTTCTCATTCAAGAAGCTTCTTCGGTTCTTTTTCAGTTCAGAACCAAAGAACCCTTTTGAATGAGAAGCGATACAGCAAAATAAACCAAGAACATCCAATTGCCTTTTTTGGACATCCAGGAAAAGGAGACTGGCAGCAAGCGCTGCTTTGCTGGATAGCAGGCCGGGCAGTAGGCACAAATCCTTATCCCCATCATGTACTCCAGAGCAAGGGAGTACATTCTGGGAGTTGAAGTCCATCCGTCTTAAAGTGGCCAAGGCTGGAGACCCCTGCTCCAGAGATACCACAAAAAGGGCCATTGCTCAGTCTCCTTTGCTGTTCCATGTGAAAGGGAGGAAGACTCACCAGTTGTAGATGATGTGGACACACCTGTACTAGTCACACCAGTGCTTTGCACTGCATTTTTCTTTGTTCCATATGCTGCTGAAAAAGAGAAAGAGTGAGCGATAAAGACAAAATTCTAGATTTCCAGAGCCCAAGGAAAAGATCTTAACTATGTAGGCATTTCCCCAGCTTTTGGAACACTAAAATCATAGGAGAGAACAGCATCTTAAAAAAAGTTAAAGTAGTGACTATTAATGATTATGATTCTCTATTCAGCAAAAAGAACTGGTGGTTGTTGCACTTTAAAGAGTTAAAGTATTATTTAAGATCTTTGGTGTCTTAAAAATTAAAACTTTCAGTACAGCAAAAATACATTTTCAAATGTATAAAATGTTACATTAAGTTACAATAATAACATTATGTACCATTATGTATAACAGTACATACATCATGTGTTGCACATCATAACATTATGTACTATTCACTGTACATGTACATAGCAAAATGGAGAGAAGTGAAACACGGAAATTAAAGAAAAATTATTATTATGCTTGTAACTTTCCTCCTGACATCAGTGCTTATAATATCAATTTCCATTTCCCACCAGCTTTGATCTCAATGGCCATCGCAGTTTGAAAATAGACAGACTTCTTGTCCTAAACCAGATCTTAGTTTACTCAAGAGTGAAAATGCTTTGTCTTATTACCAATAACCCATTGAGGATCATTTTGAATATATTTGCACTTCATTGCCATTTTCCCTTTAATCTTAGGCACCTATTGGCCCCTGGCAAATGAGAATGAAATGCCATACATTTAACACAGTGAGCTCTAATTCTTAGTGCATGCCACAGTCAAACTTGTTCTTTTTTAATGGACCACAGTGGTCTTTGTCATCAGGACTTTCACAACAAACTGAGATGATGTCAAAATTGCAACAGAATGATGACATGTAGGGTGATATTATCTCATTCTTTTACCAGGAAGCATTGCAACTTTTATGTCAAGTAGTCAACAATGATACTTAAAAGATATTATGGTAGGTTGATATAACATAAATGTTTGTGCCTGGGATGTATATACTTTTATTGCTGCAGGGCTGGGATAGAGGATCTTACAGTAAATGATTTAATATTTATGATATACCCATGTCTCTTTTGTTTACCACTGAAAATTCAGTGTGGGGATTAAAATGATGGTTTAACACTGAATTTCAGTGCTGTGGTCTATGAAGGCTTTGAAGGCCACAAATGTAGCCCATTTATCCACTACATTTGAAGGTTTCACACAGAAGATTGCCCCAGTCAAAACTAAAAGGATTTAATCTTTTGCTTTAATATACAGAATATATTATTTATTTCTGATCTATATCCCCACACCCAACTATTCTTTATCCAGTTATAAGTGATCTACTGAGATTAGTAGATATGTAAGCTGGCAAAACAATAGATTTATTTGAGATACATTATGGAGATCTACATATGCTATAGTATTTTGAAATGAGCAAAAGGAAATAATTTTTCAATATAGTTCTATTGTTTCTAAGGCAAATGAATGTTAGCAAAAATGCTTTGAATTCCAGATGTTTTCAACAAGTGTTGTTACCTGTGGAAGCTGTGGTTGTAGTACTGGTGACCCCAAGTGTGTTTGGAGCCAGGTTGTTTTGAACACCATATACTGCAAAAAAAATAATTGAGGGTCATATAAAAGCATATTTAAAATTTATTTAAAATTTATTTAAAATTGATATATAGCCATAGGGAGTAACTTTTTGTATGGATGGCCTGAAATTAATCATCTACAACTATGGAATTATAGCTGGTTAACAGACCTGCTTACATATATTTTCTTTTTTTGTCTCATGTTGGAACCAACTTTTATCAGAAGGAAATATCCTGGCAATTATCTTTGAAATTTAACATTAAAGGTGGAAAGAAACGGCTTTCTTAGTGCTATGCCAACATTTCTGGTAGTGATAATTTGTACAACCATTGGAGTAAGATTAATGGAGGAGATATATTAGTTGTTTAACAGATTACCTTTGTTTTTATTTATATTTTTATTATGGTTTTTAATAGGTTATTAAATTTATAAATATATGTACCAAATATGAGCATCTGTGTTTACTGAGGCATTGATTTAAAGTATAAACAGGGAAAATTTTTCTGGCTATGCCTTTTCTCTTGTGCCATTGACACAGAACATATGATTAGAGATCCATTCGAATGTTCTTTTTCCTGAAAAATGGAAGAATGGAGAAAACAAACCTGTGGAAGAATTGCTAAGACCACCATTCAGAGTGGATGAAGTTGGGGCCAAGTTGTTTGGAACTCCAAACACTGCAAGAGAAAGTAACAGAAATAAAAACTGTTGAAAATGTAGACATCAGTCCACCACAACCCAAAGTTCTGGAACTGGGGGTTGAATAGCTACAAGAAAAAGTGCCTGTGTCACATCTCAAATGTGTGACCCAGTCATTTTTTTTCTTGTAGCTATTCAACCACCAGTACTGAAACTTTGGGTTGTGGTGGACTCATGTCTACATTTTCAATCCTCAGATGTATTGGGTCTCTTTTTAAAAAGACACATCCCCTAAAGAAGGCATGGAAAACATTTGATAAGAAGATTCTCATCAGGTCTATCTTTTCCGGGTCCTTTTTTAAAAAATCACAGCCCTTTTTACACACACATCTCCAGTCAGCCTTCCTTACTTTCAAAAGTCCTGACAAAAGTCTATTTTGATTAAAATAATGAGCAGCTAACTAATCAAAGTTTTCAAACAGCACCCATGAAATTCAAGATAGACTCTCATTATACCATTCTGATAGTTTGTTAAATTGAAGGGACTTGGAATTCACCCACTCTGCTGATTCTTACCAGATGAGAATAAATTATTAGAGACAGCTGATCAAGTAAAAACTGGCCCTATACTATGAAAGACTTTACAGGATCTTTAATTTCACCCAAAAGTCAACTGGCAGCTTTTGGAATAATGGTGTCACATTATGATTCATGCCACAACATTCTGGACAAGCTCTGGTTTTTGAGTTGCCTTCAAAACAGCCCCATGTGGACATATTGCAGTAGTCCATTTGTTAGGTGATTAGGGTATAAGAGGACCTCCCTACTGAATAGTAGAACAGATATACGCATGAATATATGTCTATGGAGATTCTTAGTGATCCAAAAGGTGCTTTTCCAAAAAGCAACTGGACTTTGTTTTTTCTTGAAGATGTTTCACTTCCCATCCAAGAAGCTTCTTCAGTTCTGACTGCAGAAGTCAGAACTTCAGTCAGAATTGAAGAAGCTACATGGATGAGTAGCAAATCATCTTCAAGAAAAAAACAAAATCCAGTTGCCTTTTGAAAAAGCACCTTTGGGAATGAATCAATATGAAATCCCTTTTAGCCACAGTTGCTCTCTGTTCCTTGAGCAGGAGTTGTGAATGCCAAAAGATTCCAGATTGCATGCCAGTCTTGAGTAGAGATGTACAATCCTATCCTAGTCTAGTAATGAAAGGTCACTAGGATAATGGAGGGAAATACCCACAAATACTTGGTCTTGCTAAAATTGAGTTTGAATGTGTTCTAAAAACTAGAACAGGGCATCAATGGCATCATTTAGTAGGCCACATTGCAGAGACTTTTATAAATGAATGTATACCTGATCCAGTAGAATGGGCTGCAGTGTTGATCAAAGATGAACTTTGGGTCATGTTGTTATGGTAGCCACCAAGAGATGACCCTGCAGGCAGGGTGGAGGACCACATGTATGATGGGAGGGCAGCATTCAAGATTGTTGTGTCGTAAGTCCCTGACACTGGAGGAAAATCAAAGAACATTATCCCAAATTGGATTTTAATACTATATAATTATATACAATATATAATGAGGGTTTTTAATGTTCCTTTCATATAAACCAGATAAGACAACTTGTAAAATTCTGGTATCTAAATTTTGTAAATATTCTAGTCTCCTGTAAGTAAAGTTGAGCTTTGATGAATGAGGAGAAAGACTATTGATCCTTTTGAACTTTGCTATTGAAAAAAACAGGTGCGTCATAGAAAAAAAAAATCAAGAGATGCTCACTCAAGATACACATAACCAGGCTTGTATTATCATATTTTGGACACATTATGTAAAGTCCTAGCTCTCTGGAGTAATCAATAATGCTTGGAAAAGTAGAAGAGAAAAAGATGAAGTAAATGAAAAAGGAGGATTTTCCTTATTATGCAAAGTTTTGCCAAACATTGAATCATAACTTCTAAAATGTGAATAATCGAAATAGATATCTAGTATGCATGGTATTATTGCTTAAAACATAAAAATATACTTTGCAAAATATAAAATACAAAATATTTTATTAATATTTTATATTTTGACTTGTCTATTTTGTCCACTTTGAGGAATATGAATACACAGACATATACGTACGTGTGTGTGTGTGTACACACACACACACACACACACACACACACCTCTTCCGGAACTTCCAGGAGGCCCATTTTTTGCCCCCCCAGCCTCTAGAGGCTTTCCTAGAGCCTCCGGGAGATCAAAAATGGCCTCCCTGGGCTCTTCCAGAACGTCTGGGAGACTCGTTTTTCCCCCTCCCCAAGCCTCAGTGTAGGCCCTGTACTTACCTGGAATCCAAAATGGGCCGTGTGGGGACTCCTGGGAGGGGTGGGGCAGGGCAGAACCAGCCTGTCATCAGAACTACTGGTTCATCAAACCAGATACAAAATTAACATCCGGTTCAC
This sequence comes from Notechis scutatus, assembly GCF_049901735.1. Taxonomy (NCBI): domain Eukaryota; kingdom Metazoa; phylum Chordata; class Lepidosauria; order Squamata; family Elapidae; genus Notechis; species Notechis scutatus. The sequence goes on along the minus strand of NC_142012.1, from coordinate 120,436,562 downwards.
CCAAACTGGCCCAAACCAGCTGAGTCCCACCCCTGGGTAAAACTAGAAGGCTTCCAACATCCCATCCAATCTTATCATTCTATTATTCCTCAATGATCTCAAGAATATATTTGTAGCCCCTTCCTTGTTGTTTTAATAGAAACCAGTAGCTTCCCCAACAATTCAAGCTTCTCAATGGACTTTTAGTTCATTGGATTCAGCACAAGTACCTGATTGGGAGCTTTCTGTCACCATTTTGGTTTCAACAACAGCTTTCTTTGGAATAGGGAGTGTGCCTGAATGGGAACGAGTAGGGCTAGCACTCGCCGATCGACTTCCCCGTAAGAGTCGCTTGACATCATCCAGTTCTGTCCCTAAAGGAGCAAAAAAGATACCGGGAACTTAACCACATAAATTGTCTTCAGATATAAACTGTATCTGAAAGTACAATGAATTGCTTAATTAAATCAACTAATTTCCATACTAAGTATGAGGTTTTATATTTTGGTCAATAGATGGATCTGAAACCAAGGGTAGTGGCTTTGATGGATATCTGAATTTGAACATTAAGTGAGAAGGAACTTGATTCTGTGTTAACTGCCTTTTTCAATACTTGTATTCTCTTTTATCACAATCATGCCATATATAATTCAGTAGCCACTATAATTATTCTTGCTATCTATTTCTATTCCCCATTTCTGGGCAACTGGTTACTTTGATGATTAAAAGTATTATATGACATACCCACAGGGAATTGTAGTTGAAGAAAATGATTACTGATGTCAATTGTGAATTGTTTACCAAAGATGCAACAACCTTTGTTCATATTAGGAACATAGACAACAGCTATAGCACTTACACCTGGTTGATGGAGAAGCACTCTGCAACCGCACTCGGATTTCACTCTCTGTGCAAGACAAAGGGAAACAAAAGGCTCATTTTAGAGTAGATGTGTTGGTTATCTGATCTCCTAAAGCTGCAGTGTTCATTGTTGAATCTATAGATGAACATGATCTACTTCATTATATTTAGTTATATCTGATTTCTTCCTTTTTAATTTTCGTTTGCTACTTGTCTATTACTTGTAATTGTTAGTTCCAATACTGATAAGGATTCAGAAGTCAGTTTTATCAACATGCATCTTCCAGTTCTTTTATCAATGAACGGATCTGTCAGTTCAGAGAAAGGAAGTAAAAAAGAAAGCAAAGAGCACTCTGTTTTTATGTATATAGTGGGATACATTGATTAGATATTAGAAATAGTTCAGTTGCTGAAATTCCTTATCTCCAGTCATTTTTTTTCCTTACTATATCTTCTGAAAGAGTTGCTGGAAAAATTGTGTTTGGAATTACTTTCAGTTTTAGACAGAGGCCAAGAGTCTGATGATAATATTGAAGTGTGGGACCACATGGTTATGTTGTATAATTATTTAAAGGACATTGAACTTAAAGCATCATTAGGGAAGTATATTTAGGCAAAATAATCAAAAGCAAAAAAGAAATACTGGGATAATAAACACTGTACAGTTAAACTAGAGAGGAAAAACTGAACATACTGAACATTTCCTATAGATAAGCAAACCCAGCCATTTCAGTTTATTTCAATTTTCTTTTTCTTATAAGTGTTATTTAAAATTTTGAAGAAAAAAAACTAATACAGAAACAAGTAAATAAATAAGAAAAATGATAAAAGACAAAAGTGCAAAAGAAGCTGAAAGGACAATAGAAAGAAAAGCAAATACAAAAACATTTATAGTTGAAAAAAGGCTTACTTTTTTCTATTATTTAATTTTTTCTAATAACCTAAACTTATACACACAGAGAGAGAGAGAGAGAGAGAGAGAGAGAGAGAGAGAGAGAGAGAGAGAGAGAGAGAGATGTTGTCTTTTCTTTAATCAAGAATTAATCAATTGAGCTTCCTCTGAAAATACTATCATCTTCACTATGTTGGGTTAATGTTGAATCTTTCTGCTTTTGAGCATATGACAATCGTGCTACAGTTGTCATATATAAAAACAAATTCCATAACTTCTTTTAGAGGTTGTTATCCCAAAAGAAAAGTCTCTGGTTTCAATGGTACTGTTGACATGTACATTAGTTTTTTTAAAATTCTGAATTATTTATTTACCACTTCCAAACTTTTTAAAGCTTTTTTGCACATCCACCATGCATGTCAAAATGTCCCTTCATATTAATAATTCCAGTGTAAATTCAAAATATATAAATTCTAGACAATTTTTCTTTGACAAATACCAACAGAGTTTCTTTGAATTTTTTGAACAGCAACTTGCAATTCCAAATCCATCTTTTTCAAATGGAATAAATATTTAAGGATAGTTGGGGACAAGGTAAAGGGTCTGTGGCCCGGCAAATCAATTTATATATATAGGAGCTCTTACCTCGGGTTTGGCTTCGTCCCCTGGTAGCAGAAGAACCTATAAAAGAAAAAAATAACTCTTTGAAATTTGATTTGGAAAAAAAAAGAGAGTAGATCTCTAAAAACTAACAGCAATATTGCTCAATTTATATTTAAATATAAATTGATATGCAAAATAATCAATATACATGAATCAATTTAGATTCTCAGTGAAGGTGTTCAGCATCTTGCCTTTAAAAAAAACAATACCAACTAACATATCCCTATTTAATTTAAAATAGAGCTACTTCTAAGCATTATTTTATTGAGTTACAAAATAATATAGGATTGCTGATACATTTGGACTTTTTCTCCATTTGTTATTAATAGCTTGTATGTTTGTCTTTGTGGCTGAATATATATTGTACAATGAATTGGTGCTCGGATTCCTTCAACTTTAGGAAAGAAAACAACTTGCCATGAATGTAGTGAATAAGCAAGAATTTCATAAATTATTTTTTCTAAATAAAAACCATAAAAAGGTGTATATATTCATTCATTTGCTGCCTGCAATGGAATTTAGAAGTATAGGTCAATAGCATTTATTGAGCAATTATTGCAAAGGGTTCTATCATTAGAACAGAAAAGAAGAAATGTAGGCAAATCTGTATCACTTTCATAATTCATTTCAGTATCTATATTGATACTAAGGTCATTCTCAAAAATGGAAAATGTACCAAAATCTTTGCGTGGAAATTCTGGTGAAGAATTTGCACTGGAGCTTCCTGAAAAAGAAAAGTTTAAATTAAAAGAAATTTGAAAACATTATTATGTAGTTTACTCCACATACTAAATTTCCATCCTATTACAATATGTAATAAAGCTTTACTTTAAAACTTATACTGTGCCTGAAGAACACATGCAGAAGTTTTATGAATTAGCCTGCAACAGAAGTGAGTGTACTGCTTCAATGAAACAGAGATGAATTAATATCATCATTGGAATACTATACTAAAAAACCACATCTTAATGAAAATGCCTGCAAAGATCATGAATGGAATTGTTCTACTGAACAACAGATCAATCCAAAATTTACTGAAAAGAGCAAGCCATACAGTATCTGGTTCCTAAGAAAAGTTGGGATTATCAGTTAAAATTGTCCTAACTCTGGTTTCTTTGACATTCTTTAAAATCATTTAACCCTGCTTCTTTTTATGATACCTTCATATGCTGGATGGTGGGTAGCATAAGTTTTTCGTTCAAAAGTGGAGCCAGGTGATTTGGTAAGAGTGGAAGAAGGAGAGGTGGCTTGCTTGTAGGAGGAAGAGGAGGTATTCATTCTAGCACTCCCACCTAGAGATGAAACAAAACCTCCTCAGATTCACATTTGGTGGATGAATTGTGTGGGAAATGATGTCTTTTCATCATTTAACTGCCCTCTTGTTTGTCTTCTCTAGATAGCCACAATGACATGAATTTGATCTCTCTAATTCTAAAAAGATCATCCTACAATCAAAATACCCCTGGAAAGTGACTAGCTTGTGAAATACAAATGACTTAAAAAGTTGTTCAGTAGACACTGTTGGCTGACTTCTGTGTTAAATATAGCAAACAAAATATATAGCAAAATGCATTGATAAAACACTTAAACTTTACTTTCAAATATTTTTTGACAAATAAAAATGTAATTTTTTCTTAAACTCCTTTAATTCCAGTGAATTCCTTCAGGGGAAAATCAATTTATATGTGAGCTGTCTGATGTACAGTGTAATAAAGATGTATGCTTCACTGGATGTCTGAGGTAACAGATACTGGCTGTTACATGCTATCTATATAGCAATATAGTGTATAACATTATATAGCAGATAATATATATTAACACACATACTTTTACTTTGATATATAGTATATATGACTGTTGAATAAGACTTTTAACATATTCCTCAAAAGGACTAAGTAGCATCTGTGTGAGCTTTGGAAACCTTATTCAACGCTGCCACACAACTTGAGAAAGTGGGAAGGGGTGATTTCAACTGAATAGCTCTAAGTAGACAACATATAATTCTTTTGTTAGTTCAAGGTCATGGAGTGTGGCGCAGAAACAAAAAGGAACTTAATTTGGGATTGGTTCATGTGATGTGATGATGAAGTTTTAGAAAAGGAGCTTGGGACATTGTGGAAAGTTCTGGGTGTTCTAGATGGCAGTATTAATAAAAGGTACTTTTGGTGCGGAGTCTGTTGGATGAGGTGCGGGGTGCGTGCTTTTTCAATGTCCTATATCAGTTTCCTGAGGCCTCTTACCAATCATCTTATTCCAAATTTGTTTATTTATTAATATATCAAAATCAAATAACAGTTAAAAAACATATTACTATCAGAAGTCTCTATGGGTTCATCTAAAACATTGTTTCTTAAAGTATGGTCCAAGGCCCTGAGGTGTCCCCAAGATCCTAACTGTATTTTATTTATGTTAACATCTAATGGGTTTAATTTTTATACAATAAGTAAATATTGCAAAAAGTTTAAAAAAGACTGGAAAATAATTAACACATTTTAATCATTGTTCCAGCTTCCCAATGTTTATATACTTGAATAATTATTGTGGTTCCTTACTAGTGGAAACTTCAATTTTGTTTCCAATTTCTAACAGCTTCAAAACAGTATGTGGCTTGTCAAAATCCTTAAATATCTTTAGATTTTTGTCAGATCTCCTTACCAAAGAATAACTTAGATCTATGAAGATAAGAACAATGCGTAAATAATAGGAAACTGTAGCTGGTGTAAAATACAACAGTAACCCTGCCAGGGTAGAATGAATGAAATACATTGTGTTAGTTGCTAGAAGATTCCCTGGCAAAATGTCATTACTTTTAGAGCCCTAAATCCATCAGGTAATGCCTTGCCAGAACTAAACTGCTTATTCAGTCTAGTAATAGAGAGGGCCTGTTCAAATTACCTCATTGCAAAGGAAATTATATGTGGGTGAGATGGTCAGCAGGCCTTCTCTGTAATAGCTACTACCCTGTGGATGCTCTCTTTCTAAAAGCATATGCAGCCCTCCACTTTGCTATAGATCCAGAAGGAGGTTAAAACTGATTATTTCAATGAACATTTGGAATAGTCGACTCACTGTAGATCGATCTCTTACTAATGAATGTTTGCATTTCGTATGAAAATAAACCTCATCATCTCAATTAAGAAATGCCACCCAATATCTATAAGTTGTATCTTTATATTTTTATGATAATCACTCTTTAGTAAAGAATCAAAAGAGTGTATCATTTTTCCCACTTCTGACATTTTCTAGCAGTCAGCATCTCTGATAACCCATCCATTATTTGGTCTTTCCATTCCCATGTATGACTTTCACTTTCAAATTCTTATTTGCTCTCATATTGAAAACCACTTACTGGCTGTGGTATAACTGCTGCCATGGCCATATGCCCTCCTTTCCATGCTGCTCCCTCCACTATAAGCTGTTGATTTATGTCCACTGCTACCAGCTCCTTCTGTCAGAGAAAACACAACAGTTTGTGAGTCAGAAAAGGCAAGAGATTCAGCACTGAAACAGATTCAGCAAAGACATGTAATAATTTAGGTTCTCAATATTTGATCATTATTAGTAATTCAAAATGAAATTAATTTAAAAAGGCATTAATTAATTAAATTAATTAAAATATTCAACCACACAGTGTTTGGCAATATTCTATCTTGAAAAAGTCTTGGAGCATTAATTCTACAATTTTGTAACGTTTTCATACAAAAATTACGAGTGATGCTATTCTGGCACTACTAATGCAATTCCTGCACTATAAATAACTTTTATGTGAAAACATTACAAAATTGTAGAATTAATTTATAAAATTTTTTCCAATGATGAGTTATTTATCTATATATGTATTGAACTAATTTATATAATCATCTGTATTGATAACCAGAATAGTTTAAAGTAATATATTCTTTTATCCCTATGTTTCTCCAAAAATAAGGTTAAGGCTTTCAACTTTCATCTCAACAACCTTATGAAGTAAAATAGGAAAGAATTTTGTGGCAACATAGACAATGACTTAAGACATTCTTATCTTTAGATGGTACTTTAGTTATTGCAATGCAAATAGTAGAGGCAAAAATGCTAGATGTAAACTAGTTATTCTGGTCAATATTGCATCCATTCAGGTCTTTTCAATTTGGTAACATATGGAGAAGTTTCAAAATCTAAGGTAACTAGCACTCTTGTTTGTTGGAGAATATGGATGAAGGTTGTAGAAAAGTCATGGGAGAAATCTACCCTGTCAGTGTCCCTTTGTACAAAATAATTTATAAAAACATAAAATTTTCTTCTAAATATTCATTGACCTATATTAGTTTCAGAAAACTGACACATATTTTATGTAAATATTACAAAATCACATACATGCACACACACACACACACACACACACACACACACACACACACACACACACACAAGGGGTTAAGACAACCCATAACCCAACTTGATAGTTTTTTTTCCCTATTCCTCAGGCAGCATTTCAAACAATGAACTCAAGAACCAATCTTTCTTTCCTAGTTTTGTATTGGTGAGTTTTGGGGAATCAGTTATTTGAGGGACTTGTGAAAACAGTTCCACAGAGCAAAAATAAGGTGCAGGGATGTAAGCATGGCCAATGCAAATGCTTTTACTGCAATTACTTACTTGGAGGGAGAGACGTCAATCTGGTGGTAACTGTTTCCGTAATAACTGAAAAGAAATTTAAAAAGAATAAAATAAAATAAAAACTTACAGGGCATAAGGTGCCAGAAACCTAGGCTACCAATTCTGCTGTGATAACTAGTATTATCACTGAACAGAGCTTCTTTGTCAAAATTGTCAGACTGAAATGAGGAGAATAAATGTACTGCTTTCAAAATGATTTTGAATATTTGTGACTGATTCCACAAATAACATTTTGGTAATTTAGAGAAAAGCTGAAAACTCTTCTTTATAAGAACCTTGACAAATCATAACAAAACATAACAAAATGATAAATGTTTAAAGTTACCAAACTCCGATATATTAAACAAGCAAACTGGTGAGATTTCTTTCAATGACTTACTCCACTCTAGGTAGTTCCTTTAGCTAGCTGGAGGGGGCAGGAAAGGGCAATAGATATACTGTACTTCTAAAGTACAAGGTTATTGACATCCAAGTTTTATATTTTCTAGGAATACCTATTGAATGCAGAGGTGTCCTGAGAAAAATGCTGATTCTAAATATTAGCACTTTGTTTTGAAGCAACTTTAGAATCATCTTTAAAAAAAAAGAAAAAAAGATAACAGCTCATGGAACCTAAAAGATATTTGAGGACACGGTGATGTCTATATGCTCCATACTATCTCTACTGTAATATTTTGAACAGCCTAGTGTCAGAGATATGTTTGGGCTACAACTCCCAGAATTCTCAACCAGAAAGCTTGGTGTAATTAAGTACAACATATGCATGGTAATATATACAGATTGATGGAGGAAAGTGAATGTATGCTTTTACCCAAGATTGAAAGTGGGAGATAATGTAAGGGTCCTGATATTTCTAAAAAATACTTACGTCTCTCTGTAACTTCAGTTCCATCCCGCTTGTTTTTCTTTGTTATGGAATCCATATCATTGCTACTCACATGTGAAGAAGGAAAGTAAAAATTAACACATATCCAACAGTCGAGTTGCAAGTACAAGCAAAGCCTCTTTGTGCTAAGTTCAAGGAAATGCAATTCACATGTTTTCATAATTACTAACCACTTCATAGGGACTTTTACAATCAGAACACATGATGGATCATGAAATAAGATACAACTTTGAAATGTTTTTTTGGGGGGAAGGGAGTTAATATATTTCCTATTAAACATTCATTATAAATGTTCCTTTCTATTAAAACACTTCGCAATAGCTTTCTTAAGATAACCTGTCCAGAAAGCTTGCATTTTCAAACTCCTAAACTGGTAATTATTCTAGTGAAGTTTCAAGGCCAGGATTTTTGGAGACAGTTAGCAAGACTGGCTGCATTCAAAACAACCATAATCTGGTAAAAGGTGCAAAAGATTTTGCTACAGGCCAGTGTATTCCCAAGTTTGACAATGTTCAGATGCGTGGACTTCAACTCAGAAATCTCAGCAGTGGCCAAATTACTGAGGAATTCTGGAAACTAAAGTCCATACAGCCAGAAGTTGTTAAGTTTGGCAAATGCTGCAGCAGGGCCATCCGGTGATAATTTATGAATATGTAGCCAACTTTTATTCACAGCATAGTAAATTCATAGCATGAAAAAAAGTTTGAATTAATTTTTGTATAATGCATGAAAAACAGATTGGTTAATCATGATATAAGGTGATCAAAACCTCATGACTAACAATCTGTAAGATTGATCACAACTAATTTGCTATTACGAAAGAGAGAAATATTTAACAAATTACTTTTTAAGCTCAGAAACAGAAGAAACTGGTGGGTGAGACACAGTTAACCATCACTTCAGGAGTTCTGGGGGGCTTTTATGTACTTACCTTAAGATGAATTCTATGTCTTTGTAGGGTTTTTGTTCCTTTCTTACATCTCAAGAGGCTCTTAAAACAAATCCCTCCAAATCATCTAAATCCTTAATCCATTCACAGATCATGCTAGCTAATGGCTTGGCTTTTGTTTCTCCAAATAAAAGATGCCTGAAGCACCTAAGCAAGCCCACACCTTCTTCATCTTTGAGTCATATTCAAACTCATACTATGAGTTCACCCCAGACAAGCACTGACAGTGAAGGAAGATGCTTGAAAGATGCACATGAAATGGTAAAACCCTGGAGGCAAACCTAGTTCAGTCCCTGGGGACATTGTGAGCTTTCAACTACATCCCTACCACATTATTGTTGATTGTCTTTTTAAGCCTCTTCTTCATAAGCCTTTCTTCGCTTTGATTGGGTTTCAGGACTCTATTGAACAGTGGTTAGAGCTGCTTGCCTCAACTTGGTCTCTAACAATATTTATATAATAACATGTATAACTTCCAGTCAAGTTCCAGAGAGCAACAAGTTGAGGAGGAAGCAATCACATTTCTTGATCTATGCATATACTACCCTTGATCTTAGTCAAAAGGCTAAGAACCTTTTCTTAGGAGTTTTACAGTGTAAATTCTGCTTAACACATTAAACATTCAGATTCTAGGCTATTCACATATAAAGTACTCATCTAAGGAGCCTCACAAGACAAATGTGGATAATAAGGATCATAAACCTATGATTTCCTGGGCTCTTTTGAAAAGGGATTGAAATATGTTAGAATCAGATCTTAACTCTAAAATAAAGATAAACTAAGGATCATTATTCTCCAGTTTATCTGAAAATGATGTTCTCTGCTCTAAAAAAGGTAAATATATATCTACTAATTATTGTTTTTTTGGTCATGGGAAAAATAATAGTCTCTTCTAAATAATATATAATGAACTGTATTTTGGCTGTCAGTTAACCCTCTTATTACTCATTGGTGTAAAGGTATTATTTATTTATGTATCATATTTGCATAGCTGCCCATCTGACATGAAAGTGACTTTGGGCATGGTGCAGACTGGAAGAACTAAGTCCTTTCTGCTTTTGATGCATTTAGTAAAAAGGAGCATAAATTTAAGAATATTTAGGGGTTTTGCTTCTTCTCGGGAGCAGAAGATATTACAATCCTTAGAAACTGGATTCTGCGTATAGCTATCCAGATAGAATAAACTCTAGCTTTTAAGACATAAATTAGTACTTATCTTGGGATGATAATTTTTTGCAAAACAACTTCAAGTCCACTAGGCAGGGCCCCAGTCTTTCAAATACAACAAGGCTTATTATATCAAATCCTTTAAATATGACCATCTACTTAAATGTATCAGGATTAATATTAAATTAGCTGTATTCCATGTATCACTATGTAGGAAATTAACATTTGTGTGAGATTAAGTTATAATACAAACAATAGACCAGGAGGCCAAATGCATTCTGTTGATATGTACACAATGTTGGTTTAATGTACAAAATGTATACTTTTATAATATGCTAAACCTAACATATACAACTAATCTACTTATCTGTGCCTAATAATATAAGTAACAATGCTTAGCAATCTTACAAATTTTCATTTTACCCTGTGATTTCTTACAGCCCACCTTTTCCAGCAACAAGGCAATATTGCCAAAAAAAATTCCCCAACTTTTACCTTTAAGGACTGGGGTTTGTGTTCCTTTCACCCTGGGTTTAATGTCCTTTTATTTTACACTTGATCCTAAATACTCTTCCACTCCCCAGTTCTTAAAATTCAGTAAGTCCTGCTGAAATTTTAAATTAGCACTGTATTTTTTTCCTTTAAATGAGCTGCATCTGTGGCTCTCAGTCAGTACCTGTTGCTTAGTCTCATCTAGAGAACAATCACACCAACTAATAAAGTGTATGGAAAGAAAGAACTCTCTGCTTTATCAGTTCCATAATAGATAATGGTCTCTTATTTTCTCTTTGGTCATAACTGATGCATTGATTTAAAATTCATAGAATATCCCATTGCTCAACATATCTGTTAAATCAGCCTCTTTTCTCCTGGCACCCCCTAGATGGGTTGGGAAACTAATTTCCTGAATTTCAAGCCAAAAGCATATGATCTCTCATGGATTCTGGAGACGGTAGTCCCAAAACATCTGCTGGGAGCCAGATTGCGAGAGGCTGGTTGTTGTACCACTTTAAATCCTTTTTTTTTTTGTTTTGTGTTCTTTTTTCGCCAACAGAAAATTTTACCTTCTTTCAGCAAAAGCTTTTTGTACTTATCAGAATATATATAACCTATACTATTTTCATATTTTTGATGAAAAAAAGATCTAGTAGATGAAGGTGCATGACGAAGGTCACATGTCTTGAGGACAAGGATGCTACAAAGAATACTTTGTTTATATCTTTTAATGACAATCCTCGTTTTAATTATGCTAAGAGTTCACTACTTCAAGACTGGCTTTCCACATACACAAAGAAAGAATACATTGCTCCAGGGTAGTGAAAATAATGAAACTTGTTTACACTCTTTGGAAAAGGTAACACATAATCTCTTCACTGCAAAAGAATTTTGAGTGTTTGTAGAGATACAGGCAAGTACAGTATGTACAGAAACAGAATACATATCCATAATACACAGAACCAGTGTGCTATAAGTACATATCAGAAATTTATAAATATAAATATGAAGAAGTACTGTCATATTTCCTTCCTTGAAATGCATCTCACAGTCTTTTTTCCCATCTGCATATTAACTAGACACCTCTAATTATGGCTAAAATATTTGCCCTTCAAAAAGCAAATCAGCCCAACATATACTCATTCCTCTGCATTAATAGCTGTTAGACATTTTGATTTTCAGTGTCAGTCCCTGTTAGTTGTTGAAATCTTATTCCAAAGAATCAGAGGGTGGTAGAAAGTGGATCCTTTCTGATTGATTCTTTGCTTGTATTGCATACCTGAATTCTCCTGGTAATTGCTACTGCTTGCTTCGTGCCCAGTATTCCAGATGTTCCACAAGACCACAAGTGTAGCAGCACTGCTTCAGTGGTAAGTTGTTTCTGAGTGATCCTCAAAGAATGCTGAATTGGTCTTGTATTTAATCTATTTTCCCCACCCTTCCAATGGGTAGGCTCTGTTTCCCAAAACGTTTCTCTTAAACAAGTCCTGACAATGGTGTATCATAGTTTCCTGCTTTACTCCACCCTATAAATTACCTAAAACAGCAGGCGAGAAAGAAGGCCAAAAAAAAAAAAAAACCTGCCTCCAGGAATCAAATTTAACTACAGGGAAGAAGAACAGCAACTTAAATTCAAAAAGATCAGCCATTTCAAATGTAAGGAGAGTTCTGTTGGATAGGACCAAAGGTCTCTTTGCTTCAGCACCATTTTTATTGGGGTGACATCAGTTAGCATATGAATGCAGAATCAGTTGAATCTTGAAACACTGAGAATAGGTAAGAAGGTTTCATAGAGATAGTGACCTGTGAAACATCAAAGAAATTGTGCAGTAGAAAAGATAAAACAGAATGGCAGCGAATTGAAGGAGTGAATGGTGAAATGGATGGAAACATTTAACTTCATAGCCTTTATAAATGCATGTTTGTGCCTGGTAATTTAGTTGAACTTTTTGGGTGCTAAAAAGAAATCTCATACTTTTAGACATATGCACATAATACAAAAGAGAATATTTTTACAGTGGACTTCTCCGTTGCCACACATCTGAAAGATTGTTCCACATCATCCCCATTATCAACATGCCATTATCAGCAGAAGTGAGGAATTTACATTATGCTAGAAGTATCATACAGGCAATAAATTATTTGTGTTACATATAATGAGCTATTAGTAAAGAAGAAGCTGCATCAGATGATACAAAGCCCTGGACAAATTCTCAAGATTATTAAAATTGTTTTCATACAACTCAACAGCATTATTATATTCCTTTCTTATGGAATCCTTATATAGAAAGCTAAGAATTACAAGATTGTTGAAGACTATAATCTAAAACAAGGGCTGGACTGAAGTCAGGTTTTGGGGATTTACCTTTTTTTAATTGCACTCCATGGCCATCAACCAGAAAGATAGAAGATGTATACCCCCAGAATGAGTAAATTTTGACATCGAGAATCTCTTTAGAGAATCAGAATTGATTGGTTCCCATTTTACATGCAAAAATCCACATTTAATGCCTTGTCTTCTTCATTTAAACCCTATAAATTGAGCTAAAGCAGTTTTGTCTTAAACATCAGTAGTAGCTTTAACGGGGCAAACTGGACAATTGTTCAGGATCCCACATTTCAGTATCTGTTCAATTTGGTACAATTTTAGTAAATAAAATAGGAGACTTATGGTGAAAGGTGTTCTGGACCCTTTCCTTATACAAAAGGCAGCCATCTGTGCCAATATATTTCTATGATTGCATTTCACATAATCTATTTTTAATAGATAAAGCCTCTATCATTTTAGTAAATTACCATCATGCCATTAACTTATCAATTTATCGATACTAGATTAAAATATATAAAGACAAAAACAGGTTTTCATCATGAAAAAATACAAATAGTAATGGGGACATGGTGGTGCAGTGGCTTAATGATGCTGGAAATGCTGGCCTAAAATGATCTGCGCTCCGGTGGTTTGAGCCCAGCTCTGTGAGACAGGGTGAGCTCCCGCCCACTTGCTCCTGCCCACCCCTCAGTCCAAAAGCATGCAATATTGCAAGTAGATAAATTGGTATAATTTTCATGGGAATAATCTGGTTGCATTTGTGTGTGCGGAAAACAGAAATCAGTGCTGGACGTGGCTGGATGAAAGGCCACACAATATGAGGTGAGACAAGGCGAGACTGTCGAAGGAGCCCAGAAGAGCCAGCAACCCAAGCACTGTTACTCAACTAGTGTAAGCTAGTTTGCCCCATGTGCATCAAAGATAGTAATGCAAGCACCAAACAGATGAATTAGCAATTTACATTGTCAGGACTACATTGTATCTAACATTTCCTTGACATTGTATGCCATACGCTAAATAAACAAACAATACAATTTAATTTTTTGTTATTTGCTTTCCTTTATGAATCATGATAATAGTAATTTTAGGGAACATGGGTTGAGATGGGTTAAAATCAGATTTCTTAGAGGTGTTAAACTGCCATGGATGATTCCACAAAGACGCTCTTATCCAGTCCCCCCTCCCCAAAATTTTTTTTTTAAGACGAATGCAATGATTTCAAATAATGATCTTAGTACTGGAAGTCTAAAGATATAAAATAAGATCTAGATTAATTTTTGTATCTATTACATATCTAAGCCAAACAATATCTGATAGACAGTATAAGTTGCAGAGCAAAGGTATTTCAACGTACAAGACATGTATCAATCATTTTATTTCATACTTGTCTGGATGTACATAGAGTCAAAAGGTTTGTTTTTAAAAAATGTAGGTATCTGTGTGGACTTTAGTGTTAGAAGCAGGACATATAAGTGAAACAAATATTAGAAATCACTAAAATTGCAGTTTTCATATCACTACTATTTTCTATTACTATTATTTTCCTTCTCTTTAATAATAATCAGAAGTTATGGGTAGCAACTATGGAGAAATTACTCTCATGTGCTGTAAGATGTGAGTCAAAAGCCAGCAATCCATGGGCCACAACTGGCAATTATACAAACCAGTGTTTCTTAATTATAGCAATTTAAAGATCTATGGACTTCAGTTCCCAGAATCTCCTAGCACAATCAACCTCAAGGCCACCAGGTACCACACACAAAAGGTTTGCTGTTTTTTGGGAAGGGCAGAAAGAAGAAACAAATGTCTGAACTATGACTACTATAAAAAACACGTAGGACTTCACATTAACAATTGCCAATCAACTATTTTGCTGACTGGATTATTGTTTGTGATAAAAATTCTCATCCGGCTGAATTACAACAAAATCTATTTATTCCAGAGGAAAAATATTAGTTCTCTAATGTGGGTTGAACAGATATTCTTAGTTGCAGAATTATCAATGGTAAATATTGCAAAAGAAAAGGGGTTTATTTATTTAAACTGCACCTCTGTGTACTTTGTGAAGATTGATGAGTAAGAAACCGGATAGGTGTTTCTTGACAATTGCTTAGTATGCTATTTTATGAATCACTCTGCCTACAGTATTTCATTTTAAACTTCAAGTTGTACCCCCACCCTCACCCCTGGGGAAGAGACACCTTAAATGGAAAAATAAAATATTGTTGGTATGATGATTCAGGACTCAAAGTAATGGTAGCACCCATCTTTTGGAACCCATCTTTTGGCAGAGTTTATAGAAAGGTACGTATCCTAGAAACCAGTGGTTCCCAACCTTTGGAGCTTGGCAGCCTGGCTGTGGGGGGGAGAGGGGAACCAGGCCATGCAAACAGTGGACTGGGGCTCCTGTGCATGCATGCAGCTCCATTTGCACAAGAGATGGGCTGACATGCATACACGTGTATGCTAGCCTGCCGCTTGTGTGAGTGGAGCTTTGCATTTGGTGCTTGCCGGCCTGCTGCTCGCGCAAGTGGAGCTGCATGCATGCATTCCTGTCAGCCCGCCTCTCATATAGCCTGGTTTCCCCAACCAGGGAGAAACTCATGCACTCACAAACTGAGTTGCAGTTATGTACTTATTGTAATATATATCAATTTAGTATATTAATTCACTTTGATTTTTTTTTATTTCCCCTCACTTTGCCTATGTAACACCACTATTTGTTGTTACCTCACCCACTATGGCACACAACCTGCTTGCCTATTCTCCATAACGTCTGCCTGGGTGATTCAGTTCTGCTAGATCAGTGTGGTCCAGGTATCTTCAATTAAACAATGTCATTTCTTAAGACCCCAGAAGTGTGCCTTCTCTGTAGCAGCACCTGCCCTTTGGAATGAGATTGCCTCAACCCCGAAGATCTGGATGGCCCCTACTCTGCTCTTATTTAGAAGAGCAGTGAAGGGATTTTTTTTATTGATTTTATTGTAATTTCTTTCTGCCTTAATAATACTTATTATTACATATATTGTTTTATATTCTGACTTGTTATTTTTTGCCATTGATACGTTATGGTAATAAAATAAAAATGTTTAAATGCATTCAGATTTGCCTACAAAAAAGAAATAAAGCAGCTGTTCTCTTTCCTTCCTTAGGCTATCAATTCTATTTTGCAACTGTTTTCATCAATATAAAATTCTTTTTGTGGGACAAACTTATGTGCCACATTTACGTAGCGATATCCCATAAGACCATATTTAAAAGTAAAAAAAACTTCTCCAGCCACTCACTTCAATCATGAAAACTATCCTTTCCATCTTTATTGGCCCCTGAACTACAGGGGAAGAGTTTGGAAAACAAAATGCTGAGGGAAAGATTTCAGTTTTCCTGACCTCAAACTGTAGCCTGCACCAAAAATCAAGTCCAGCACACTTATTTTAATGTAAACAAAACAACAACAAAACATAAGACCAATTGCACAGTACATTTTTAATGTAACACTAAATATAACTCATTTATTAAACTCCTACATCGGGTGTCAAACTCAAGCCCATTGGGCCGCATCCAGCCCGTGGGATGCTTAGATCTGGCCCACAGGGCCACTCTGGATACAAGCTCTGTTTTTGCTGGCAGAGGGTTGCAGGAGGCAGCCAGAAATGGAGCCTGTTTTTGCTGGCAGAGCACTTGGGCTGCTACAGCTGTGGTAGTATTCGACCGGTTCTGCCTGGTTCTGGAGAGCCGGTAGGAGTGATGAGCAGAGGAAACCAAACCGGTTCTCTCTGCTGCTCTGTTGGCTCTGCTGTTGGGCCCACCCCCCTGCCCAGACTCCCAGACTCACCTTTACCCGCTGAATTTGAAGCACAGCTGCTTTGCGCAGCACAGAAGAGTGCTGCGTGGCAGCTGCTGAAGCGACCGGGTTCGTGCAGGCTTACAGGAGGTGAGTTAGAACACCTCTGTGCCTGTGCAAAGTGCGTGATTGGCACACGCATGCACGCAAAGTGCACCCACCAAGCCACACCCACCAAACCGGTGGCAACAATATTTGAATCCCACCACTGCGCTACAGGCACCCCCAACACAAGTGACATCAAGCTGGCCATACCCACCCTGGCCACACCCACCCCGGCCCCCTGAGGTCAAACACAACCCTGATGTGACCCACACTTAAATCAAGTTTGACACCCCTGTCATAAAACAAATATAGCCCCAAGATGCAGTGAAAGTGCCTTGTAAAGTTTCATCTAAATGTTGATACAAAATACCGGTATGTAAAAGGATTCCTTCTCTACTCTTTGCCACTTTTGAAAGACACTTGTGATTCTCCCCTGCAAAATAGGTGGATCATATCATCCAATATGTAGCTTCTGTTTTGACCTTTATACCCTTCAGTGCACTGATTTTTGGTAGCCTGCAGGCTGGATTCATCCCTCAGACAATTATGCTTGACTTCCATCCAAGTACACTTATTAAGAGTACCGTGGACTGCAAGAAGAAAGCATCACTCACTCCTAAGCTAATTAAAGGCTCACTGCAACTTTGAGGTGATGATCAGCAAGAAGAACCTTACATTATTGCAGACATGTGATGCAAATGATGGACTAAAAGAAATAATTATGCAAGGTTTAAGGGAGAAAATGATAGTTAGATAGAAATTCCATGTTTTTGAAAGAGCTTTCAATTAGTAAAAACAGGTAAAATTGCAAGCATTTATCCATATGGAAGTTGAACCAGATTCAATGGCATTCACTAACCCATTCAAGTGACTTAAAATAACCCATTTGGTTCTCTGTTTCTTAGTACATACTGTTTCTTAGATTCATTTTGAAAGAGTGAACATGGTTTAGATGCTGAATTATGATACAAAACTGCAGGAGACACATGTAGAACACTATATCAGTTCTGTCTTTCCTTTCATGAATCTTTTCCAATAAGAGAAGAAATTGTTGCAAAAGATAAATAGTCTCATCTGAATTCTGCATATTTTTTTTTGAACAAGGCAGGGTGAATACAATGAAATAGGTAATTTCATCTAGAAATGTTCTTCTCCACCCAGACTCTTGAGGTTATGGTTTTGGCATTTGCTAAGTTAAGGAAGGCTGCTTCTGTGTGACCTCCCACTACCTGAATGTGTGTGAAT
Organism: Notechis scutatus; assembly: GCF_049901735.1. Lineage (NCBI taxonomy): Eukaryota > Metazoa > Chordata > Lepidosauria > Squamata > Elapidae > Notechis > Notechis scutatus. Next base: position 120,418,551 of record NC_142012.1, on the reverse strand, counting down.
TGCACATGTGAAGGTCTTGTTGCTACATGATGTTGTACAGAGAAGTTAACTGCCTTAGGAGGGGACTGCCGTTGTAGGGTACATGACTGATACATGAAGAAGGGTGCGGCCTCTGAGAAGAGACAAGCTGAACAGGCCTGTTCGAGCTGCGATTTCTTACAATGACTCTGGTGGGGGATACAGATAATACAGACCACACATCTGCTTGGATACCTGAAAATGCACTCCAATACCTCACTATGCAATGTCTGTATCCAATTATACATAGACATAGACCCTCCCCTCATATAATATGGACTTAGAACAGACAACATAACTGGTTTGCTGATGCACTGGGCTGATTTATAGCAGTTGAAAAAAGAAAATTCAGTGATGGCTAGAACTGAATCCAACGGCATATTTTCCCGTTCTCAAAGATTACCATAAAGCAAAATTTTACAACTTTACAACTAAAGGTAGTCCTTGACTTACAACAATTCACTTAGTGGCCGTTCAAAGTTACAACAGCACTGAAAACAGTGACATGACTATTTTTTTCATGCTTATGACCATTGCAGCGTTCCCATGGTCACATGATTTGCATTTGGATACTTGACAACTGACTCATATTTATGACAATTGCAGCATTCCAGGGTCATATTTTGTGACCTTCTGACAAGCAAAGTCAATGGGGAAACCAGATTCACTTAATAACCATCCGTGTTACTAATTTAACAATGATTCAGTGATTCACTTAACAAATATAGCAAGAAAAGTTGTAAAATGGGACAAAACTCACTTAACAAATTTCTCACTTAGCAACATAAATTTTGGGCTCAATTGTGGTCATAAGTTGAGGATTACCTGTATGCATCAGCACCACATGATGTATGACTGATACAAAGGATACAGGTCTGATTTATAACCTGACAGATTTATGCAAAATCTAAAAATTACACTTTAAGCAAACTATAGCCGCTGATAACATGATTGTCTGGAGTTCTTTATTCATCTGTTGAGTCAGAAAAGTATTGAATTCCCAGCCTTCTTTAACACCACATGAAACAAAATGTGCACTGGATGATGAACAAGATTCTTTGTAACCCAGGCATGTATTTTGCTATACAAAATCTAAATGGAATTTAGCATCATTAAAAAAAGCAATTCCCTTCAAAGTTCATATATTCCAGTTTATGTGATAGCAGAAAATGTTCAGACTTATCTAAACAACTTAATATTTTAATTAATATTGGTTCATATAAATGTTAGCAGCTCCCACTTATTTATATAACTGTCTCAACTGAATGTCAAGGCTCATTATACTACAGAAAAAAATTATAGTCATTTAAGTTATTATTTATAAAACTATTTTGAACACTAAGGAAAATTCTAAGCACAAATTATATTTTTGAATACCAAATTACTATTCAGTAGTTTAAAGCTAATATGTTAATGTTTGGCTGCTAATACACAGTTAGAACTAGACGTCTTTGAAGAAATTACATGCAGAAGGTTGGAAGAGTCAGGGACTCAGATTTCCTCAATTTCATTATGTACCAGGGCTGACTAACATCATTTTGTTGGGTGATTATTTTATTATAAGGGGCTTGCAATTTTCCTGCTGGCTCTTGCCTGCTACTGTTACATCTGTTTTTCCTGGGGCATAGAACTTTTTTCTGCCAAGTATAGACTTGCAACACTGGCAATCCTTTATCAAAAGGTACATTCCAGAGGCATAAAATATTACCAACAAATTCACATGGGGAGGAATCTACAAATGCCATTTAACACAAGATGGGACATGAAATGAAAATGCCAACACACTCCTTTTATTGTGCCTGCCTCTCTCATGTCAATAGAATGTTTTGTCTCATACAATACAGTCATAAACATACCTATCCAGGGACAATTATATGGTTTATTCTCAATCCCACAGCCTTCCTTGATCTGGCACCCACCATAAGTGTAAGATTTTAACTTTAGCATTCCATAGCGGTAGACTGATTGCTGACTATTTTGGGAGTTGAACATTACATAGTAGGAAGACTTGTATATTGATAAGACATATATTTACTATTTCTACAAAAGAAATAACAGCACCCAAATGTACTCTTGCACAAGAGAAACAAAGTGATATTTATTCAAAATGTTAAACTTACAATCCATATTATCCAAAGTTACTATAGTCAGGGTTCATTGCAATTCCGTAATTTGACAGAATCCATAAAAACCTTTATTGAACATATTCTGATCATATACCAATTAAAATGATCTAATAGGATATGATTATACATATGCGCTACATTGTCCAGCAACAGAAAATTTAGGTAGTGCCATTCAAATTCTTATATCTGATGCTCAGTTTGCATGTTAACAGAAAAATATATCCTCTCCTTCCCTGATATCTGCTAAATTGTCAGTGATCTTCTTCTCAAAAAATCTAAGTAAGGGGTGCCAACCCTTACTTAAATTTTTGGAAGAAGATCACTGAAAATGACATGAGATGTAGGAATTTGAACTGCCTAAACTCTAGCATGGCCATTACACTTACCTTTCATGAGAAAAAAAAAGGGAAGAATGGATTTAGATAATTAAAAACTATTTTCTAGTGGAAATATGTATGCAATTTATTGTTCTACCTGAAGCTTCTTGCTGCTCAAATTTTACAGACAATTAAAAGAAGCTGCTAACCATGAAAATAGGTGAAAATAAGAAAGATTAACCCAAGAAACTTCTTCAGAGCTTCTTCAAAACAGATCTGATGGAAGTTTCTTGGATGAAAAGCAAAACATCTTAAAAATAATAATCAGAAAGTCATGTTGCCTCTCGAAAAAGTACCTTAGGGACAACTATGACCTGGATAACTGAGAATCTCCATAGATAACAAAGACTAATATAATTATTTCCCTTTTATGTCAAGTCAACATTAATTAACAGATTTCTGGAGTAGGAAGGAAATAGGGACTTCAGATTGCACAGTCTCACAGGACTATTATTTTTAATAATAAAACAACAGCACAACTTCACACTAACAATTTCAGCCACTGGCTTCAATGGCCACTAATTACTCTTATGTTAAGAAACTTAATATATTCCATCACCTAAAACCTGGAATTCCATTCAGTTGCAGGACTCAGGGCTGCCAAATTTCATTCTGGGACAGCTGAATTTCATGATGTTTGGTTTCAATTATTGCTTTGACTTGGAATCTGGCAATATTACAACCTTTTAAAACTTGTACCTGTAGATACAAGACACAGTGTTTTTCTAGAGAAGGGCAAGTTGTGCCAAGTTCTAGCACAGCTTACTGAAATTACCAGCAAGCAGGGTATATTCTCTCCTTTTGACTTTGCAGGAGCTTCCTTAACATCACAAAGCAAAATTACTCTTACTCTTTGGAACATTACACGTGGAGAAAGATCAAATTCCTAACAGCCTCTAGTTGTGGTCTGTTATACTGAAAGCAAAACCAGGCTAATAGTAGCTCAATTAAAGGACTGTGAGCCATAATTTCTTTTCTTTCTTTTTTTTAACAAATTCTATTGATTTTCAAAAACAAGCACAAACAAACAAAACATAAAACATAAAAACATAAAACATCTTTTTTGAAAGCAGCTTGATCCCGGGTTACATCTCTTCGTACAGACACAAATTCAAATTCATGCTCATTTTATATACCATTCCATATCTTATTGCCATTCTACATTTTCTATATAGCTTCTCCCCTCTTTTAACTTTCTTAGTTTTATTTTATTTATCTCATCTCAGTTCAAATCATTATACTTATATTCTTTGTCTGTCCTGTTTCCAGCTGTCTATTATCTTTTCTCATTAAACAAAATTTCTCCTGTAATCACTGATTGGAGTATGACGCCTTTATCTCTTTCCCCTAAATTTATAACACTTAGTATAATACATAACTTCCATTTGGATTCTGTTAAGTACATTCTAAAGTTACACACTATATTTTAAAAAGAGAAAAAATTATAAATATATAATATAATTAAAACAACAATCCATACCCATTCAAATCTATCATTAATATTAATATTCATTTAAATCTTAAACATTTTAAACATTACTTTTCAAATAAGTATCATACTTCTATGGGAACACTTATAAACTTTCCATAATTATTTCCCCCCTACTTCACTTGTATTTTAAAACATTGTGTCATTAAAATGTTCCCATTCCTTCTTAATTCAATTCTCTCATTTATTTCATTTCCTTTCTTTTGTTCACAAAAGTTTCACTGAATTACACTGAATATTTTATCCCACTTTTTAATCACATGTTGTTTCCAATTTATTTCTTTAAATAAAATATTTTTATTTACATTATTTCTAATACAAATATAACGATACAATCTTATGTACCTTTGCAGAATCACTTTTTCAGTTAAGTTTTTACCCATTATCTCTAAATAAGTCGTTTCTTTACATCTTGCTTCACACCTTTGAAGTTTCTCTTCCATTCCTTCCTCCCTTGCTTCTTCTCTCTGCCCTTTTACCCCCTTGTCTCTCCACCTCCATTTCCCTCTTCTGTATTCCCCCTTTCTGTTGCTTTCTAACATTATATCCACTTTTTACCTTATTTTTCCCTTTTTCGGTTGTTTTTTTAGATCTTAAAGTCTCCATTTTCTTTCCCTCCTTTCCCCTTTCTTCCCCAAGTAAAGTTACTTGTTCGTTAAAGATAGCTTCTTCTTTGTCCCAATCCTCTTGTTGCACAGTTCTTTCTTGTAGTTTCTCATAGGTACAGATCGCCATTTCTAAGAATTGGAAAAGAAAGCCAAGAGAGTCCTTCCCTTCTTGTTCCTCTTCTTTGTATTTTTTAAATTCCATTTTCACTTCATCCACAAGTGATGCCATTGTAAAAAAATTTTTTTTCAAACAACCACCCAAGTGTTTTTAGTCATTCAAATATAATTTCCAAAAGTCCCAAAGTCACCAAGCAATCCAGATACACACAAGCTGTTTCTTTTGACGCTTTCTTCTTTTTTCACTTTCTCTTCCTGGGGGTTACTGTTTAGTTACAAAATTCCAGTTAAAATGTATCTTTTAGAAGTCTTGTTAGGATTTAAACAGATTCTTTTAAATTCTAGGCAGTCTCCTCCTTCCGAATCCTACTCTTATTCTTTTCCTCTCCCTTCCCACTTACAGCAAGAAAAAAAGTTTTTTTTTTTTTTAGTGTTCAGAAATCCTTATTATCCCCTTGACATTTAATTATCCAGTTTAATTACCTATTGATGCCAAAGCAGGTTTTTCCGATTTCTCATTCATTTCTGTTCACTGTCAACGTTAGGAAGGAGAGTAAAAAAAAAAACCTTTCCCTTTTCACTTTCATTCGCTGCTTCCGAATCTTCCTTGGGAACGATGTATCTTTTTTAAAAATTTAAATTCCAGGATACCTTGGTTGTTGCTTCTTATCCCGGTCAGCCAAAACTTTCACTTCTTAACTTCCTCCTGCACTTTCTTTTCCGGCTGAGTGCTTCTTTGAGGCGGCCATTTCTGACCGCCGCTCTTACAGCCTTCGGAAAAGGGAGTTTAGCCAGCTGAGGAGGAGAGGTGCAGCTCCCCTCGACCCTGCCAGGTCTCCCCTGTCTTCACCACCTCTATGGGGTGGCTTAGCCCCGAAGCCGGCTGGCTCGGGGCACTCCAGCGGTGAGCGCAGGCAGAAACTGTGCACGATCGCGGATTCCTGCCTGCCGCTGAAGCGCTGCAAACCGGAGCCATAATTTCTTATATCAGGATATCAATCTTATATCTTCTAAGATAAACAGTTTTGCAAACACACACACACACATATATATATTTGTTTTCTTAAGTTTTCGCGGGTACTTACATGTATGGTATTCAGCTTTGTTCGGGTATTTTCCCACGTCATTATAGTTGCGCTTTTAAAGTTGTAGCAACGTTTCGGCAGAATCTCATCTGCCATCATCAGGCTTCTGCATCAGTTCATCTGACGAACTCAATTCAGAAGCCTGATGATGGCAGATGAGATTCTGCCAAAACGTTGCTACAACTTTAAAAGCACAACTACAATGACGTGGGAAAATACCCGAACAAAGCTGAATACCATATATACACACACCCACACACACCCACACATATATAGGGATGTAGAAGGGACTAATTTTAGATGGTAAATATTGCATTTATCCAAAAGAAAGATTATTTTGAATTTAAAACAGCCACTCATTTGGAAGAAATTATGCCAAGCAAAAGGACTATAACACTAAAGTTCTATATGCTTTTGAGATCCTTTGCCATCTATATGAGGACTGCCAATATCCATTGAATTCAGTCCTGGAAATTTCTCTTCCAGTAAATATTTCTGTTTTATAGATTTACAATGGATATTATCCTTATATAGATACCTACATGATATAGATATGCATACATGCACACTAAGCAGAGGTGGTATTCACCAGTTCTAATAAGTTCTGGAGAACCAGTAGCGGAAATTTTGAGAACTGGTAAATACCTCTGGTTGGCCCAGTCCCCATCTATTCTCTGCCTCCTTAGTCCCAGCTGATCAGAGTCTGATCAGCTGGGTCTTCTTTTGTTGCCCTGCACAGGAGAATGAAGCTGGAAAGCAGGTTAGTGGGGTGGGGAGGGAATGGGGATTTTGCAGTATATCCTTCCCCTGGAGTGAGGTGAAAATAGGGATTTTATAATATCCTTCCCCTGCCACGCCCACCAAGCCACACCCACCAATCTATGACACAATCCATGCCCACAGAACCAGTAGTAAAATTTTTTGAATACAACCACTGTCACTAAGGCTACAAAAAGAAGCGCAAGGGGGGACGGAACAAGAACTTCAAATGATATTTGAATTAATAATTATCTATTAAACTTAACTGCCTGTAAAATAAGGCATTCAATTTGTAATAAGTATGCTTGCATAAACTTCTCTCAAGACAAAACTTTAGTGGACACACACTGAGCTCAGAAAACGTATATCCAAACATGCATATTTTGTAATAAGTTCCAATGCATTCCACAGTTCCTGTTCCCAAGTAAATATGCACTGGTTGCAGGGGTGGGATTCAACCGGTGTTACTGCCAGTTCGGTGACTACGTTTTGTAAGTGCCTGTAAAAAAAAACATCAGCTGTGAGCTGCGCGCTGGTGCGCAGTGTTTGAAAAGCCTCTTTTTTCCTGCTTTTTCAACCTCAGATGTGCCACGCAAATAAGGAGACTTTAATTCAGTTCGAGCACGCCTAGAATCCTAAAGCAGAGGTCTCCAACCTTGGCAACTTTAAGACTTGTGGACTTCAACTCCCAGAATTCCTCAGCCAGCTGGCTGAGGAATTCTGGGAGTTGAAGTCCACAAGTCTTAAAGTTGCCAAGGTTGGAGATCCCTGTCCTAAAGAGTTGCATTAAACCAACCAAGTTTTTCAAACTTGGCAGCTTTAAAGTGTATTGAACTTCAAGTTCCAAAATGCTGGCTGGAGAAATCTGGGAGTTGAAGTCCACGCAGCTTAATAATGGCCGAGTTTGAAAAACGCTGCGTGTTAACCCCAACGCGGTGCAGGAGACGTCAGGCCCGCCCTCTCTCCCTTCACCGCCAGCGTCCTTGTCTGAATTCCCCGGTTCCTCTTTGATTCGCTCCTCCCGCCCCTCTTCCCCCGCCGCGCAGCTGAGGCCGTGACGCAACAGGCCGCGCAGAGAGGTTACGTCTTGCCGGGTGCGTTTTAATACGCTTCCGCTTGAGCGGGTATCTCAAAACATGGCTGTGTGTGTTTATGAATGCCCAGGTTTTGGATTGTGTTTTGTTTCTGAGGTAATTTAGTGCGAGGCGAAGTGATTCCGCTGTTAAAGAAGATGGGGCGGAGCCAGCGTCCTTTTCAGTTCCTCTGAAGATACATTTCTTTTCCGCCCCAGAACGAAAGGTACTTGGAGTGAAAGCTCAATGCTCAGAAAGGTGAGAAGGATAAGAGACCTGTAAAGCTAATAGGGAAAAGTCTCTCTCTTCCGTCCCGGGAAAGGCAGGTCACATCCTCTCCCATCTCCTCATGGGCTTACTAGTTCTCGGCTCCCATGCAGCTATTATAGGAGACATTAACAAGGCCAGATGTTGTCAACTACATGCTCAAGTAAAATAGGTGACTATTTCAGCTCATATTTCGGTTTCACTACTTGAATCCTGCAGAATCAGTGGTGTATTAACCATTAAGCAGACTAAGCACGTGCTTAGGGCATCAGTCCCAAAGAGGGCACCACAAAAACTTTTATGTAGCCTAAGTTTGGCTTTGTTTGTACAGTATGTACAAAGGAGGGGGGCACCAAGATTTGTCAGTGCTTAGGGCACCAGTGAGCCTTAATCCACCACTGTGCAGAATAGATAATTCTGCTTCAAAAGAAGCTTAGTTAAAGCTTGTGAAAGAAGCTTTATCGTTAAGAGTATAGAGTCTTTCACATGCAAATTGCAAATTTTGTGTGTGTGTGTGGATACACACATACATACCCAAGGAGATTTGTCTAGGAGTATTAAAGACTTGTGACTTTAGCTATTCTAGCATCAAATGTACAAGTTGCTAGCTTATGATTTAGATTGTTCGTGAGATCAATTAACCAGGGTTCCTACTTCAGTAATGTAAGACTCCAGAATTCAAGCAATATTGAATAAGATGAATTTAAACCGATAAATGGAAATTGCTATCTTAACCCTGAAGTATTCTATCTATCTTTCAAGCAGGTTAGTCAATTCTCAAAATGGGGACCCCTATATTGAACAAACCTAGATCGTTATCCTGCACTCCAGAGAATTGTGAGAATTCTGTTCAAAGCAGCAGCTTAGGGAAACAGGTAATAAATATACCAAGAAATGTATTTAATATGTTTATATGTTTATATGATTAAAAAACAGTTCTTAATTACATTTATACTAGTTAATGAGTACAACTCTACGAGAACGGTTGAAGAAAACAAGAAGATCTTTTCATTCAAATTTTATTGTTGCCAAACAACTTAAAATAGATGATGAAAACAATAGTAATCCAAAGGAGAAAACTTTATCTAAGGAAGAACCATGTTCTGTATCACATGCTGAGGATAAGTGCTTGGAAAAAGTTCCTGATGAAACTATATGTTCAAAGAGTTCTGCAGAAGACAGATCACTATCTGAATACAATGGATATAATAACTCTACACACAATTCTTCAGAAATTAATTTGTTGGGCAGAGACTGTAAACAATGGGAGCTGTTGGAGGAAAAGATGACACTAATGAAGCAACTTCAGGAAAAAGAAGACATTCTTCGAAGACTTAAATTGGTCAAACTATATAGAACAAAGGTAAGTAAAGTAAATATTAAAACTTCAGAAAGTTTAAAATAAATTTAAATATATTAAAAACAAATCATGTTGATAAGGTTGTTTTTTAACACTTTATATAATGCTATTGTATTCCCAAATACTAACCAATCTTAGCATGTCATCAGGCCAATTTCTGTTCCAGTTCATTCTTGCATAATATACTTGCTTCCATCTATTCTAGAGCTAAATAAGTCTTTAACTGTAATGGAAATTGACCATTTCCTTCATAAGATACTATTTCTTGCAAATATGTAGAGTGCTCTCTATTTTTAATTTAAAGCTGAAAAGATTTATTTTTATGTAATAATTCTTATGATTATATTATCTTATAATTCTTGATGAACATATTTTATTTTTTCTTTATGTACACTGAGAGCATATGCACCAAAGACAAATTCATTGTGTGTCCAATCACACTTGGCCATTAAACAGTTCTATCTATTCTGTTCTATATAAATTATACTTGTACTCAATGTCTTTCACTCATTCTTGTCTGTTTGCACACATTAAAATTATGATTTTTCCTTGCAGAAGTCATAACCATTGTTTAACTGTGCTAATATTTATGTACTTATACAAATAAATTTATAATTCTACACTTAAGTAAGTTAAGATATATTGTATGCAAAAAAATTCATTTTAAAGTATGCTAATTAGTGTACATTCAAAGTTAGTCTGTCTAATAAGATTTTTAAAATAGTTTTTGTATATGATACTTTGTTCTTTCAAGTGGAAAGTACATTACAAACATGGGGCAGAGAGAAAATCCTGATATTTATACTTCTAATTCTGTGAATTTCTGTACTCTATTGCAGGGGTTTCTAACCCCTGGGCTTTGGCCGACTACCAGGCCATGACCTATTCGGAATTGGGTCGTGCGAGTGACTGGCTGGAGCGCACGAACGCGCACATGCAGCTCGACTTTCACAAGTGGTAGGCTGGCGGGCACTCATGTATGTGCATGCCAGTCTGCCACTCCCGCTAATTGTGCTTAGCGTATGCGCGCCAGCCCACCACTTCCACAAGGCCCACACAGCCTAGTTCCCCTCTCATCCTCCAGCCAGGCCAAGCCACAAAGGTTGGGAACAGCTGCTCTGTTGGAACCTTTGTCCAGGTTATCCATTTCAGCTATTTCAACACATTACTCTAGAAGTATTGCTTTTTTCTATTTCCCTACAGAATAACCCAGAAGAGTTACAGTTTCTGATATCAAAATGGAGAAAGGGTTCCCAAGCAATTCTGTATGAGCTGCAATCAGCCTTATCTACTGATAACAAGAAATTAAGTCTGACTCAACTGATTGACAATTTTGGATTAGATGACAAACTCTTACATTATATCCGAACAGATGAAGATTTTACAGATCCATAAACATTAGTGTTTTATTTCAGTCTTAAAAATATATAAAAAATGACTATTTTCAAGAATTGAATTTAAGTTCTGAACTGTATGACTAGATTATTATAAGGACCTGCTACTTTCGTTTTAGTCCACCCTCTATATTTGAATCCTGATCATCTACCCCTCCTTATTTAATACATTAAATTCCAAGAGTCTGCTGTTATGCTCCTTCTCATTTGTTCTTAACTCAGTCTCTCTTCAAATTGCAATCTTTCAGTCAATTTCTTTTGCCAAGTAGCTTTAGGACAATTCTCCATTCACAAGGATATATTTCTGTTTCTTTATGAGTTTTTAATTCCACTGCGCATCTTTTGGTTTTGTAAAAGTGGAATATCTAAATATACCAGTTTTAGTATGACAATAGTAATCTGTTACAATACAAACTGGTAAATTTATTTAAATGCATTGTGAATATAAATATGTTGAAGTGATCAAAATGAATTATGACACAATATTTATAAAGCTATCTTAATGTAATAAAGAATAAAGTTGAAAGAGAAAAAAACTACCTTGCCTAAGACTGTTTATTGCTAAAATTGTTACACATCAAAGAAAGCTGGGAATGTTCTCATTCTCAATCTTTCCACTTCAGCTTGAAGGATGGCCAACTCCTGGGCTTGTGCTTTTGCAAGATCTACCAGCTGCTGTCGTTGTACAATGTCCTCATAATGCTCCTTAGCAATGTTTTGGTTCAGTAGTTCTGAGTCTGGTTTTTAAACAAAAATATTCAGAATAAAATCAATGAACTGATTACCAGTTTTCCCCATCTTCTTTCAAATTTACTAATACCAGTAGGACTATGGTAACCTCTTGCTGTTATGAGCTTTCATTATATGATTGATGAAACAAATTACTTCATCCCAAACAGCTTTTATTTTTATTTATTAGATTCATCTGCTGCCCTTCAGTATTGCTGAAAGGTTCACTGAACAAAGTGAACCAGTTGCTAGTGGTAGAAGATCAGTCACCATCTCAAAACCATTGAAAGAAACTAAAATAACAAAATGGAATTAATAGAATTGTCAGAATATACTGCAATGCTTAACAATGTTATGGAAGTTGGTAATTGACCTAGGAAAAATTACCTACTTTGATAATATCTAGATTATTTTCGGGGGAAACTGATTTTTCATAAAGAGGACATAATGTGAACTCACTAGCTGTGTGGTCCATTTTTATTTTTTTGAGTGATATCCTTGCATATGACTTACCAGTAGCCTCATAAATGTGCCGCCTTTCTGATACAATAACAAGCATTTCTTGTAATTTCTTGCTGAACTTCTGGTTTGCTACCTCTTTTAAGTGTATTTGTTTCTCTAATTCTTTAATTACTTTTTCTTTTTGTTCTATATTTTTCTTGTGAACCTGGTAATTAAAAACAGAATGATTAAAAAGGGATCTTTAGAATGTATTAAGTGAAAAGTTGCTAAAACAAATTTTATTTCTTCTGTAAAGGAGGATAATGTTAGCTTTTAATACTGTATAATTGAATTCAAAGTTTAAAAATGTAGCCAGTAACTAAAATTATTAATAGAAAGTGAGGGATCCCAATGACTATAGAACTTATTAGTTTGGTAAGTTGCTTCCCCCTCAGTGAGAAGTTGAATTGTATTACTAAAAAAAAAGCACTCAACCATACAAAAGATTTGGATCCAAAGCAGGCAAAGGTACTTTTGATCTGGTAGGAGTGCTTTCTGTTTCTACTGGCTTCTCTTTAAAAAGACAGTGGCTTTTTCTGAGCTTCTATGGTAGCTATACAGGCTCAAAAAAATAGGAGGAATTGTTTTTGTTTTCCTGCATCTATCTATGCAGGCCCAGGAAAAGGTACATATTCTTTAAGGTGTAGATGATAGGTATGAGAAAATGTCTACGACATGTTTGGAACACTCTTGCCTACTTTGTGTCTGAACACTGCATATTTTTTATGCTTTACAATTCTGGTATGAATGTTAACAAAAAAGATGTACAGAGTTTGATCATAATTCTTGTTAGGGGATTAATATTTAGCTACTACAGTTCAGGCCAAGTGCTTGAGGTCATATATGACTAACAGAAGATACTTAAGCTTCATCAATATATAATATTTTTTTCAAATTATTTATATATTATCTACTTTAAATAGTTCAGGTTGTTAGTGATCTTTCTACCATTCAGTTCTAACTCATTCTGATATGCTGTCAACCTAAGTTGCTTGCAAACAACTTTTTATTCCTTCTGTTCTATCCCCTTTCCAAAATGGTATTATATTTAGTCTATAAAAATTGATTCATTGTGGAAATACTTAAGAACTGAAGCAATATTTTTTTCAGCTATATTTTAGACTTCATAAACATTCAATAATTCAAGATAATCATTAAATTGAGACCACTGATTTAAGATCTATAATACACTCTTAAATGCTTTGAGGAAAAATGATATTAAGGTAGAAATAAAAAGCAAATAAAACAAAGAACTGGTATAAACTATTCTTCAATGTTGTCTCTTGATGCATTATAAATAAAAACAACTAACAGCTAGAATGAGAAGATTAACTGATGCTGTGTTTTATTCAGATAGAGGAAGAAAAATCACAGTTCATTTATATGATAACTCTGAAGATAAGCAGAGGCAGAATTGAACAGTATATATTGAAATAAATCCTACTGACTGAAACTCCCAAAATAATCCCATCTAGTAGCTGGGTGGTGGACATTTGCGTGCAAACAAGTTTGCAAATAAAATTGTTCTAGTAAGAGTTAATCCTCTTCATGTAGCAAGCTTAGTAAATAATGAGAAAAAAGGGTTAGGAGGTCACTAGAAAAAGAAAAATTTTAGGTAACAAATTTGGACTGTAGTCTGAAGGTTACAGATGTGGTAAAAAGCAAAAGCAGAAGTGATTGGAAATACTTCATAGCATTAGCAAGAACTCAAAATTGTCTTCCTTTAGCCAGTATAAATATGAGGACATCCGTAAGTCTAAGGCAAATATGTTGAGTGGGTAGCATATTCCATATTTTTTATTAAAGTTTATTCCATAAGGAAACTTACCTTGTCTAGAAAGTTAAATGTTCCTTCCATTACTGATACTTCATGATTCATCCGCCTATCATAGTTTAAGACTGATAAGAACTATGGAATTAAAAACAAAAGATCAAGCTAATATAGCTGATGCTTCCTGATGTTAAAACCTAGATTTGCAATATTAACATAGCAAAAGTAAACTTTCAAAGGAAGATTGTTCTGCTTTCCAGTAACAAATCTTAAGTAAATTCACATTTATCTCCAAAGGCTTTTATTGTACTAGCAGACTATAGCCGTGATGGTGAACCTATGGCACGCGTGCAGGAAGAACCATCTCTGCTGGCACGCGAGCCGTTGCTCCAGATTAGGTCCCCTGCACATGCGTGTGCACCTCCTGCTAGCCAGCTAATTGTCGGGTATCTGCCATGCATGCATGGGGGATGGGGTGCGTATGGGAGACACGCATGCATGTGCAGAGATGTGGAGCGTGCACGGGGGTCACGCTCATGCGCAGGGTGCAGGGGGGGCATGGGTTGTGTGCACATGCGCACGGGCATGGGGTCGCACACGCATTACATTATGGGTGCAGGCACACGTGTGCACGCACGCTCATGCACGCACTTTCAGCACATGACGAAAAGGTGAGCCATCACTGGACTATAGTATCCAGTCTCAGATATAATGCATATACAGTTGAACTTAAGATTTTATTTTATGAATGTTAAATATTTGTTTGATCTGTTTGCCATGTAAGTCATAAAATAAATAAAACCTAATTTACCAAATGAGTAAAAAACATACTTTTTTCATTTATTGAATTATGTGATACAAAGCTACATATTTGTATGTGCAAAGATATTTGAACCTTTGCTTTCACTAAGTAGCATATCTTCTTTGGCAACAGCAACTGCTAGCATTTCTGATAACTTGATTAGGCTTACACATAAACTTGGGAGAATTTTGGCTGCCATCTATTCTCTGCCTCCCAAGTCCCAGCTGATTGGCTGGGTCTTCTTTTGTTGTCCTGCACAGGAGAATGGAGCTGGAAAGCAGGTTAGTGGGGTGGGGAAGGAATGGGATTTTGTAGTAACCTTCTTGGAGTGGGGTGGGAATGGAGATTTACAGTATCCTTCCCCCGGAGTGGGGAGAGAATGGAGATTTTACAGTATCCTTCCCCGGAGTGGGAGGGAATGGAGATTTACAGTATCCTTCCCCGGAGTGGGGAGGGAATGGAGATTTACAGTATCCTTCCCCGGAGTGGGGAGGGAATGGAGATTTACAGTATCCTTCCCCGGAGTGGGGAGGGAATGGAGATTTACAGTATCCTTCCCCGGAGTGGGGAGGGAATGGAGATTTTACAGTATCCTTCCCCCGGAGTGGGAGGGAATGGAAATTTACAGTATCCTTCCCCGGGTGGGGAGGGAATGGAGATTTTACAGTATCCTTCCCCCGGTGTGGGGAGGGAATGGAGATTTACAGTATCCTTTCCCCAGAGTGGGAGGGAATGGAGATTTACAGTATCCTTCCCCCGGAGTGGGGAGGGAATGGAGATTTACAGTATCCTTCCCCCGGAGTGGGGAGGGAATGGAGATTTTACAGTATCCTTCCCCCGGAGTGGGGAGGGAATGGAGATTTACAGTATCCTTCCCCCGGAGTGGGGAGGGAATGGAGATTTTACAGTATCCTTCCCCGGGAGGGGAGGGAACGGAGATTTACAGTATCCTTTCCCCGGAGTGGGGTGGGAATGGAGATTTACAGTATCCTTCCCCGGAGTGGGGGGAACGGAGATTTTACAGTATCCTTTCCCGGAGTGGGGAGGGAATGGAGATTTACAGTATCCTTCCCCCGGAGTGGGGAGGGAATGGAGATTTTACAGTATCCTTCCCCCGGTGTGGGGAGGGAATGGAGATTTACAGTATCCTTTCCCCAGAGTGGGGTGGGAATGGAGATTTACAGTATTCTTCCCTGGAGTGGGGAGGGAATGGAGATTTTACAGTATCCTTCCCTGGAGTGGGGAGGGAATGGAGATTTTACAGTATCCTTCCCTGGAGTGGGGAGGGAACGGAGATTTACAGTATCCTTTCCCCAGAGTGGGGTGGGAATGAAGATTTACAGTATCCTTCCCCGGAGTGGGGAGGGAACGGAGATTTTACAGTATCCTTTCCCCGGAGTGGGGAGGGAATGGAGATTTACAGTATCCTTCCCCGGAGTGGGGAGGGAATGGAGATTTTACAGTATCCTTCCCCCGGTGTGGGGAGGGAATGGAGATTTACAGTATCCTTTCCCCAGAGTGGGGTGGGAATGGAGATTTACAGTATCCTTTCCCCGGAGTTGGGAGGGAACGGAGATTTACAGTATTCTTCCCTGGAGTGGGGAGGGAATGGAGATTTTACAGTATCCTTCCCTGGAGTGGGGAGGGAATGGAGATTTTACAGTATCCTTCCCCCGGACTGGGTGGGAATGGAAATTTACAGTATCCTTTCCCCGGAGTGGGGTGGGAATGGAGATTTACAGTATCCTTCCCCTGGAGTGGGGAGGGAATGGCAATATACAGTATCCTTCCCCTGGAGTGGGGAGGGAATGGAGATTTTACAGTATCCTTCCCCCGGACTGGGTGGGAATTGAAATTTACAGTATCCTTTCCCTGGACTGTGGAGGGAATGGAGATTTTACAGTATCCTCCCCCTGCCATGCCCACCAAGCCACACCACACCTACCAAGCCACGCCCACAGAACCGCTAGTAAAAAAAATTTGAATCCCACCACTGGTTCAGACTGATATTTTCCTGTAGAATTTGTTTGTATAATTCAGAATTCCATTAATGATGTCAAGCCATTCTGGTTTAGCAGTTGCAAACCATGATACTGCCACCACCATATTTCATAGATGGGATAAGGCCCTCCCACTGGAAGGCATTGTTTGTCTTTTGTGAAATATAAAACTTTTCATCTAAGCCAAATGTTCTATTTTGGTCTCAACTGCCCACTGAACATCCTTCTAATAATCTTCTGGCTTATCCACGTGTTTTTTTTACAAACTGTAGTCAGACACACCTCTATATACTTGTGTTATGAAGAGCAGACTTAATCAAAATATCCAGAATTCTATTCAGACCTCCCCACTTACATCTGATTGTATTCTTATTGATGGAAACACCTGTAATGTATGGATGAACTTTGCGAATGAGGGAAAGAGATATTGCCTGTCAGGATTCCAGCAATCGCCCTAATTAAATCATGATTCTCGAGCCAAACTTCAACCAACTTCAAAGGATTTATTGGAGGTGACATACTGGCACTGCCCTGTATGAAGCCAACTCTGGCATACATAATTTACAGTCACCTGTGACCCTGTTTCCCTCCTCCCCCCTGGGTGTCTTATAAATCAGATTCTTCAATTAAGCATGTTCATGGGCCGGGTGTCATCATTCATGTTCTCCAATTAAATATAATAACGGACAAAAGCTTTGGTTTAGTTACAATCTTTTAAAGCTAAGTGTTGGAATATACTTTAGGTTTCAAACTGCTGCACTGCTCTTCCAGATTTCCTTCCTCCTCCCCCTTTTTATGGCAACTATTAAAACAGGCATAGGAATGTTTTATGAGTTGACGTTGCCTAGGATACAATCAGAAAAGGGAGACAGGAGCACTCAGTGGCTTAATAGTAGAGAAGGAGACTTAGGAAGGACTTGCACTAATGGATCAAAAGTGGCAGCAGTTTGTACATCCAAAGAAATTTTAGGACACGTGGAGAAAATATATTTTGGGTGATATTTATGCAGAAATATTGAACATTTAAAAGGTTCATCAACTTTAAGTGCCACTATAATGTAGAATAAAATATAGAGAGGTCTCATGCAGATATTCATGAGATAGAACTTATATACCACTTCTTAGTGCTTTACAGCACTCTCTGTGATATGCACATTCTAATACAGTTACATATTTTTATTTCATCATGATCAATATTTGAAAATACAAACTTACAATTTGATGGTCTTTTGTAACATTTAGCCTTTGTATATCTCGAGCCTTTTGATTCAGATCTTGTACTTGCATCTGCATTTTTCTATGTTCCCATTCCAGCTGAAATATCCCTTTACGAAAATCTTTACTTTCCACCATACTGGCAATCTTTTTTTCTCCTTGAGCCTTGAAAAAAAGAAATATTTCTTCACGCAACATATTGTTTTAAAACTGCATCCTGATAACAGGTAGATGAGATTTTGTAAAACTGAAGGGAAAATGGCAAAGTTAACTCTTCAAATGAACAACATTTGTGAGCTAATTGAATATGATGGATTTAAAAGCAAAGACAGCCACAGTGAATAAGAAAGGAAAAATGAGGTTAAACGCTCACTGGTATTTAGGTTAAGTATTAGGAGAATTGATTATACTGGTTGGGATTTGTAATATGTGATAAGAGAATTAAAATAAAGTCTAGCATGTCACTTAAAAAACTAGATCTGTATTTAATTAGAAGTTGTAAATGCAAAGAAAATAACTTTTCATATAAGTCATCTGCAGAGACTTTATCTTTTCAAAGAGAGGTTGTTACCCAGATCATGCTGTTCAGCTCTTCAATAATAGTCCTGTTGATCAGAATAGCATCTGTGTAATCTGGTATTAAATTGGTGCCATCTAGTTCCACTTGCCCTTGTTTAAAGAGGAACTGGACCATCAAATCTAATTGAAATCTCATTTTCTGCTCTCGAAGCCTAGAATTATATAACATTTAAAAAAATAATATAACTTATTTTAACATTTTACCATGATCAGAAAAAAAACCCATCTAGACTATACTAGGTACTGGTTTATCTAACTATATAGGTAATTAGAGGTTATGTCCATTCAGCAACAGTTCAAAGTTATGATGATACTGAAAAAGTTGTCTTATAATCAGTCCTCACATTTATAACTGTCACAGTGTTCTTATCATCAAATTACCAAAATTCAGGCATTTGGTGACTGGCCGCATTTATGATCATTACACCTTTCCATGATCATGTTCTCCTGCCTTGCATGAACTCTTCCCCCCCACCCACTTATCTCATCCCCATCTCTGCCCTTTCGCACAACACAGCCAAGAAAGAACCTGCTGTATTCTGCTGCCTACCTGCTGTGGCCCTTCTGCCACCCCAACTGAGTTTTGTTTCTTCTTTGCCGTACCTCCCCTCTGCAGGACTTGGTGACACTGGCTGGCCTCAAGTGCCAAGGTTCAGGGGCTCTGTTGGCTCTGGCTTCACTTCCTTCTCTAGCTTCTCCTCCATGGGCACTGGCCTCCTGGCTGGCCTGCCTCACTTCAGCAGTGTGTTATCTTGAGACAGCCACTGTCAGCAAGTCCAGAGGAGGGCAAATGAGGTGAAAAAAGACAACAAATATCAGTCGGAGACGGTGGGGTGGTGAGGAGAAGTAGAGGGATCATATCTGAGCCACTGTGTGGGGTAGTGGTGGAGAGCCCCATGAGGTTTTCCCTGCAAAGGTATGCTCATTGGCACCTGTGCATGGTGGAGCCTGTGCTGCTACTGGCCACGCTAGCACTTGGCTTTACCTACGTAGTTCTTTGTGGTTGCCTGGGTATGAGGAATGACCATGGCAAGGACACTTAAACTGGGGAGCTAGAGTGTTTTTCCCAACAACAGTGGTTCCAGGCAGCAGGAGCATGTGCACATTGCTTTGGTCCCATCTTCTTCCTTGCTGCCTTCCTTTTTGCTACCACTACCTGTGTTGCTTGCAAGGCAGGGGGCCATGCCTCTTCCTGCTCCCAGAATCACAGAGAAGACTGCACCTGAAGAGGGAGTTGTCTTAATTCAGCAGCCTTCTGGGCTTCTTGCTTGAGAAACTCAAAGACAGTAGAGAAAAGCCAGGAGAGGGAAAATGGTTGGTTTCAAAACTGATACCATATTTGCATCCAGCCCAACAATAGGCCTTTTCCATCCTGTGCCTGCCAGGAATGTGGGGAAGAGAATGGAAAAGAATTGGTTCTTTTACTAGCCTGCCTAGTGATTCATCTGAAGACAGTTCTTCTACCAAAATGCTTTCTGGCCTGCTGGGTGGTGACAGCAGTCTTTTCATCTCAGTCATGCTGTGCAGTGCAACTAAACAGGCAAAGATGGGAAGAGATAGGCAAGCAGGAGGAGTTAAAGCAGAGACAGTTCACATGGGCAGAAGAAGAGTGAGATCCTCATCTAATGACCATATAGTTCCCACTTAATTGAGCACAACTTGGACTGCTACAAATGCTATTGCACAGTCATGTGATGCTTCACTTAATGACCAAGTTCCAGTCCCAATTAGCATCATAACTCAAGGACTATCTGCATTGGGGAAAAAATTGGAATTTTTAATTTGATGGGTTCTGCATTGGTAAGTAAGAATGACCCACAGATGCCTCCTTTTTCAGGGAGCAACTCTTCCATTGGCTGCAATAATATTGAATAAAGGACAAGATTAACACTTATAATGTTTTCTTAGACTTTTACTCCAATAACAAAAAGGCCTTTTACACTTTGGGTACTATAGTATAGGTTTATTTAGTTAAGATTACTATTTTTTTATTTATTTATTTGATTTGTCAATTGCTTACAAGATAATAGGTATAAGTACCGTATTTATCGGCGTATAACACGCACTTTTTCCCCCCTGAAAATAGGGGGCAAATGATGTATGCGTGTTATACGCCGATATAATGTTAAGAAGCCAGCGGAGGCCGGGCGGTGCGGCGGAGGGCAAGCGGAGGCCGGGCGGTGCGAGCGGAGGCCGGGCGGTGCGAGCGGAGGCCGGGCGGTGCGAGCGGAGGGCAAGCGGAGGCCGGGCGGTGCGGCGGAGGGCAAGCGGAGGCCGGGCGGTGCGGCGGAGGCCGGGCGGTGCGAGCGGAGGGCAAGCGGAGGCCGGGCGGTGCGAGCGGAGGCCGGGCGGTGCGAGCGGAGGGCAAGCGGAGGCCGGGCGGTGCGAGCGGAGGGCAGCGGAGGCCAGGCGGTGCGAGCGGAGGCCGGGCGGTGCGAGCGGAGGGCAAGCGGAGGCCGGGCGGTGCGAGCGGAGGCCGGGCGGTGCGAGCGGAGGGCAAGCGGAGGCCGGGCGGTCGAGCGGAGGCCGGGCGGTGCGAGCGGAGGGCAAGCGGAGGCCGGGCGGTGCGAGCGGAGGGCAAGCGGAGGCCGGGCGGTGCGAGCGGAGGCCGGGCGGTGCGAGCGGAGGCCGGGCGGTGCGAGCGGAGGGCAAGCGGAGGCCGGGCGGTGCGAGCGGAGGGCAAGCGGAGGCCGGGCGGTGCGGCGGAGGCCGGGCGGTGCGAGCGGAGGGCAAGCGGAGGCCGGGCGGTGCGAGCGGAGGCCGGGCGGTGCGAGCGGAGGGCAAGCGGAGGCCGGGCGGTGCGAGCGGAGGGCAAGCGGAGGCCAGGCGGTGCGAGCGGAGGCCGGGCGGTGAGCGGAGGGCAAGCGGAGGCCGGGCGGTGCGAGCGGAGGCCGGGCGGTGCGAGCAGAGGGCAAGCGGAGGCCGGGCGGTGCGAGCGGAGGCCGGGCGGTGTTTTATTTAGAAATTTAAATTTTTTTCCTGAAATTTCCCTCTTAAAATGAAGATGCGTGTTATACGCCTGTGCGTGTTATACGCCGATAAATACGGTATATAGTTATGAATACATAAAATGGGTACATATAAGAAAAATAAAAGAAACAATAGGACAGGGACGGTAGGCACGTTAGTGCACTTATGCATGCCCCCTACAGACCTCTTAGGAAAGGGGTGAGGTCAATAGTAGACAGTCTAAGGTTAAAGTTTTTGGGGTTAGGGGAAGAAACTACAGAGTCAGGTAGAGTATTCCAGACATTGACCACTCTGTTGCTGAAGTCGTATATCCTGCAATCAAATTTGGTGCGGTTAACCTTGAGTTTGTATCTATTGTGTGCTCTTGTGTTGTTGAAGCTGAAGTATTCATTGACAGGTAGGACATTGCAATGTATGATTTTATATACCATGCTTAAATCAGACCGAAGACGGCGTAATTCAAGGTTTTCTAGTTCTAGAATTTTGAGTCTGGTAGCATAAGGTATTCTGCAACGAGTAGAGGAGTGGAGAACTCTTCTTGTGAAATATTTCTGGACTTTCTCAACTGTGTTAATGTCAGATACGTAATGTGGGTTCCAGACTAACGAGCTGTATTCGAGTATTGGTCTAGCAAATATTTTGTGTGCTCTAGTTAGTAGTGTGATACTACCAGAGAAAAAGCTCTAGCACTTACATCATTAGAGATGAGTATTCCAAGGTCCTTTACAAAGCTTGGATCATCAACAAGATCTTGACTATTCAGCTTGTATTTTATTTTCTGATTTTTTCTGCCAATATGTAAGACAGAGCATTTGTTTGTTGAGATTTGAAGTTGCCATTTGTTTGACCATTCTGATACATAGTCAAGATCTACTACTACATTATTATGGTCTACTGTAGTATATATTGTTATGAGATAATATATTTGAGTGCAATAATAATGTATGCTTTTATAATATAAAAGAAAAAAAACAGACTTACAAATTGATCTCAGCAAAAACATGGTCAATGTCTTTCCGCAGCTGTTCATCATCTTCAATTCTTTTTTGAAGGAAAGTTTGCATCTCTGCTAGTGTCAGTGCTTTTTGCTTCACCTTTGCAAAAAGGAAAATAACATTTAGGAATTTAAGATGACTACTTTCAAATCACATTAAATTGTTTTTTTTACATCATTCACACAAACACACACACACACACACATGTGTGTGTGTGTCTGTGTGTGTATTGAGTCCCATGAAAATAACAAACCTTGTAAAATAAAAAACTAGAAAGGATTTAAAAAGCAGCCAACTTCCTGTGCATGACTGGGACACTGTATGTTTCTCATTAGCTCAGTTCTGAGAGAATTATTTGTTTGTATAAAATATAAAGGTCAAATTCAAATTTGATTTTAAATAATGGAACCTTATACATACTTGTTGTTCACTTTCTACTTTCGCTCGCCGAGCTACACAAAAACGTTCCCAGTTAATGATGTCAAGCCCCTCAGGTCTGTTTTCGGGATTGTCCATTTCATCAATTGCTTTCATTAAATGGGTGAGAGCATCCTGATAAATTTTGGCAGAGCCCGGCCGTTCCCCATATGGATTTGCAGTATCAGTTTGTACTTTCATCTTCAAAGCCCTTCCATTATTAAACATAAACAGACAAAGAAAAAATTAATGTCTCCTGTGACATCTTACATATAAACAGAAAAACTTGTAAATCATTAGCTTCATTTTGTCTTTTTTTAAAAAAAAAAAAAATCTTTATAGTGTGTATTATTTACTAGCATTTTTAAAAAACTATTTGTATTTAATTTCTGATGATGTTACTGATGATGGGCACTGATGATGTTATCTAGTTTGGGTAATGAAACATCTGCAAGAAAACAAGCAAGCTCAGAGAGCACTAAGAACTCTTCAGGTCAACCCTCAGCTACAAATATTCTCCTTTATTATTTAATTTCTATATTTAGACCAGTTTGTAGTCTTCCTTAATTTAAATAGAGTTTACTTGGCTCTGTGCTACTGTCATTTAGACAGTATATTATAGATGTTCTTTGTTGACCATGTGTTATTTTGCTCTGAGGTTATGTAGCATCTCGAGTTTTGCTCTGTGGTTGTATAATATTCCATTTATTTAAAAAGAATCTTTTAAAAGAAAAATGAATGTGGCAGGCTGAAAGAGAGACTTTTATGATAACACTAGTAATCATGGCTGCCACATCTCATTTAACAGCGATTGCTTCATTGGTATTTTTAAACATTCTTGTCATGTAAATGTCCTTAAAACTGAAAAATGAACTAATTCAATAAGCTTCAATGATTTTCAGTTTTTTTCAAATACTATCTATACCAACTTCAAGTTTTGCTTTGGAAAGCAATGGTTCTTCTAGACTATTACTGTATAAGGTTGTTCACACTTTCAGAAAATGATTGAACCAATAACATTTTTTTTACCTTGGTCGACGTTTATAAAGTTTGAATAGTTGATCAATATAATGAGTTTGAAGATCTGAAAATTCCTTTCTAAAGCCACGTTCCATAACCTATTGGTCAGGGGAAAAACACGAATCATCACCACTTGTTAATTATCTAGCTTTGTCTAATCCATTGATCAAATTCAATAAGCTTCAATAATTCAATAACCTTAAATACCACAGCTTCAGATGAAAAGCTGTGTGACTCTAGACCAGTGTTTCTCAACTTTGGCAGCTTGGAGATGTATGGCTACAGAATTCTGGAAGTTGAAATCCATAAATCTTCAATTTGCCAAGGTTGAAAAACACTGCTCTAGAGTTTAAACACTTACTTTGTCTTCAGCAATTAATATGTCATAAGCTTCTCTAAAAGCATCCACTTCTGCTTTAGCTGTCTTTACTGCTTCACTGGATATTACCTAGCAAAATAAACAAAGGTGGAGATGATTGCCTGTCATTAAAACATGTTAAATAATGTTAGCACAATTGGATGGGTGATTACATACAGGAAATCCCACCCCCCCAGCTTCACTGAGTTCAGCATTCCCTGGCCTCATTCAGAAATGTAAGATATTTTCTTAATCACATGAAAAACTACAAATAAGCAAAACATATTTTATCTTAGCAGTATATGAAACAGTGTATGTAAACCTTTGTGAAATGTAAGGGATATTTATAAAAAAAAATATTGATATTTTCAAGAAGATGAGGGAATTTTACAGGAAAATTATTTGTTGAATGGGCCACTGATTTTAAAAGGGAAGGTATCATGAGAAGTAAATATTTTGTCAATGCCTCTCCCTCCCACCAAACACACGCCTCAATGTTCTTGCCTTTTCCTTCCTTTTTTTATTAAGATGGTGATGGAGTGCAGCTTCTCTTGAGGTCAGCTCTTCATCCAAAAGCAGTGAGAAGATGAGGTTAGTTATTTTGAGTTCTTCCTAGTAAAAGGTTTGAAAAGGGAACAAATAGTTAGACTGCTGCTTATATAGAAGCAAGGATGATAAATATTATTCAAGTTCACCTGGTATATAACCATTTCACAGTGGACTTTTTTGTCAAAGAGCCTGTTCAGGATTTCATCAAATCCTTGAGTACTTTCTTGAATCGAACCCTGAAGCTTTCTCAGTTCAGTTTCTAGAATCTGTGGAAAGAAAAGGTGCAGTGTCTTTTTGTGACAATATTAATGGCAGATAAGAATAATACATAGAAATGCTTGGCACCTTTTCAATCCTAATAATGTCTTTTTACAATTTTCCTATAGAGGTTTGTTTGCAAGAATCAGAAGGAAATATGGAAATTGAAAGACCAAAAAGAATTACAGATGTGAAGTTTATGAACCAGAATGACTGATCATGACTGATGATCAGCTTCTATTTCTCACCATTCTATAATCAGAGAAAGCTGAAAAGGTCCTGAGCAAACAAAGAGGAGAATTGGAATCTAACTTGCTGCCAATTTACCTATTTATCTAGCAGCTCATTTTCACTACCAGTTAAAGAGTTAATGAAACATATTTTGAGAAAGAAGTTTTCCAGTGGCTTTAATTTCTTTGAGAATTTCCTTGTAAACTCTCCTGTTTTCTCTTCCAGTATCTGGCAAAACTTTATATAAATTATATAAAAATAAAGCCAGTATATAAAGCCAATTTGATCTAGTGGTTCAGTCACCAGGCTAGACAGTGGGAGGCTGTGAGTTCAAGTCCCACCTCAACCATGAAAGTTAGCTGGCTGACTTTGGGATAGTTACTCTCTCTTAGCCCAACTCGCCTCACAGTGTTATAGGGAAAATAGGAGAAGAAAGGTGTGTTAAAGATGTTCCTGAGTTATTTGTAAAAATAATAAATGCAAAACAGAAATAAAAATAAACCAATATACCCAATAGTTGCAGTTTGATTTAAAAATAACAGTTTATGATTTGATAAAAGAAATTGAGTCAGCATATCATACTAAACTGAACTGATAGATGTCAAATGATAATGTTTTATAGATGTATTTTGTTAATTTCATGATATTAAGAAAATCTTAGACAAAAGCTACCCTTAGTTTCTTGGTCATTCAAGTTGAATGGAAATTTAATTTGTTAAGAGAATTGGTCTACTAGTTTCTTGTGAATTGTACATTATACAAGAATAGCATTTAGAAAATAATAAAAGTAAACAACTAAGGTGGCATGTTGCTGAGATCTCATTCTGTCTATGGCAGAAAAAGAAATTAAATTGAATACAGGAAAACTGGCGTGATCTTTGTCTTATGAGGGAAAATGAAGGCTGCCTCATTCATGCTTAGACAAATTACTCATTCTTATTTACTTAAAATTTTGAATATAAAACATGGTTATTTTTAAATCTGACAATGGACTATTTGGAAAAGAGATTACATTGGTCACATTTGACTATGTTTGATTTAAAGTAGTCAGATGGGCTTTCCTAATAAAAATGTTCTACTCTTTAATGAAAGAGAAACTTAATAATCTTATTTTGTATCTATTTACCTTTCGATGTTTTTCTCTTTCTTCATTCAGTTCTTTAACCTTCTTTTCATATTCCTTATATATTTTTTTTTCTTCTTCATTCCAAAGGGCTTCTTCTTTTGATACAAATGGAGGTGGTGGAATTTCCTGAGTATATCGAAGAAAGCATTTCAGAAACAACAGTGGACATTGGATATGTGCAAAAACTAAAAGATTTAATGAAGTTCCAGAAGGTATTGTCTAATGATACTCAACAATGCACTCATCTTCTATGTAACATGAGAATAACATGCTTTCCAGTCCCTCTTTGGTATCTCTTGAACCCTATGGAAAGCCGATTTTTAACAGTTGAACTTGTTTAAAATCACTTTGAAAATAAATGTTGGAAACCTTCTAAAATTTTGGGTAGTTTGCATTTTGAATAAACCCCCAATTCATTGGATTGACAGGGCCATGGAATCAGGGTGTAAAATCTCTCATATATATACTTTGTGATACAATTGGTTCTAATTATACTTTGGAAGTAAATTGATGCGTGTCTGCCCTTATGATTCTGACAATACTTAAAGGGCAAGTTAGTCAGCTGCTTCTTCTGAGGAAGCAAATAATGATGGACATGTGCTCTGTTCTTCAGGATTGTTACAAGTTCAACACAGGATATTTCTGATATATCTGCTGCTAGCACACTCCTATGAATAGCATGTGGCAATTGCAGCTTTTGAAATTCTATGGATGATTTAGGAATAGTGATTATAGTGGTGGTAGACATGTGCCCCCATTCCTTTGTCTCCCAGAATTGCATCAGTTGATTATAGTTCTTAAAATGTTGTAGTTTATATGATTACCCTCTCCTTTTGAGTTCCTACCACTGTGCAGTTAGCCCAAATTTCTACAGCATCAGGGGAAAAAAATCACCAAATCAAAGAATTAATTTATAATTTGGACTATGTAGGCATTGAGGTAAGGTTAAGATACGCACAGCTGTATTTTTCTCAAGGTACCTGAAGGACATACAATAGGTGTCCATACTGCTTTAACTGTTAGTCTGGAAGGAGTGGATTGCACTTATTTCCTAAACCATTGGGAATAGTTTCCTCAGTTCTGTGAGTTCTGTGTTTTATGAGCTAAACTCTTTATAATTCATAATCTCTGCTGAATTTTTTATTTTTTATTCATTTATTTTATTGCATTATTTTTATTATTTTGTATTTAAGAATATACTTATATATGTGGGCACCTGAGATGACATGCTTGTCAATTTAACATTTATTGCCTGGTTTAATAACTGTTGCCTGCATACTGAAATTCTTATTTTTATTTCTGTGTGTGCAAACTTAGAAATCTTTCCCTCATTCTTTGTCTTTCACCTGCATTTCTCTGTAAGTCTTCTATTATTTTCCTCCTTGCCTGCCTATTGTCCCACCTAAATCTTTCAATTACATATCTTTGGATCAGAGATAAACTTTTGGGACACACGCTGATTATGAATGTACATTATATTAGTTGGTAATCACATTAAATCTTAAAATTTAATGGAAATAGAGCTCACCATCTTCAAAATATCTTCTTTTTTTATTTCAAGGACTCCATTCATCATGTCCATAAGGCCACGTTCTCTTGCATTGTCACTCTGAAGAATGGCATAATAAAAGATCAGATAAAAAGTAGATAAAGGATCAAGTTAGAAAAACTGTGGAAAATAAGGCTCTGTGTCATCAGGCTACCTGAGCAGCAAGTCGTCTTTTATATTCAATCCGAGCCATGATTTTGTTTTTTGCCTTCTGCACTGGGGTTAAGTACTTTTCTACTTTGATCTGTGGGAACAAAAGATGAGGTCCAGCTTCATCTATGAGCAAGTAATTCACATTTTTCCTAACAAGCTCCCCAGCTACAATTTCCTTTACATTTTTTATTTCATAACAAACATGGATTCTTTTAAGCTGTGAGTACCCTAGAAGATTTAAATACTGGAATTCTACAATGAGGGAGCATATTTAAGAGTGTAGAATAAGTTAATTGTGTTATCCTGGTTTAAAGACTACATGAAGTACCACTATTATATATTAGTATTATAATTAGAAAGAAAAGTTTGATGCTATCTTAATAATTTAAGTTTTTAATAAATAAATTACTTAATAACAGTTTTTATCTGAGCCACAGAAATGCATACCATGTGTAATGTTTTTAAAACCAAGGTAGAACATATTAAAAAGCATAACAAAACCAGCTGTGAGAGCTGAAAAGCTTCTTGGATGAGAAGTACAATATCTTCAAAGAAAAACAAGAAAGTCCAGTTGCCTCTTGAAAAAGCAACTTTGGGACAACCATGACTTGGATGACTGAGAATCTCCATAGACATTTAACACTGCTGTATACATTTATTCTGTATATCAAGTGAGAAGCATTGGGAATCTCAAAAACCTGACCTCTGATTCTTGAACCACCAGTGCTCGCTCTGGTTTCTCATTATCCATAAGAGTTGGCACCCAGATTTCTTCTTTAATATCAAGCTGGTTCAAGATCTGTGATATTCTTATGTTCTTCTCTTTCACACGTGCAATTTCCAGCTCTTTCATTCGTGCAACTGAATCAAACTCCTTATTGAAAGCACTCTTCACATTATAGATGATGTCCTGAAATATCAATGATATCATGGCAGTAATACAAGCAAATAGCATATAGTAATATTGCATGTGAAATAATTGAGTTTCTTAAGTGACCTCAAATAGTTTAAAACGGCTTGCAGTTCTGACCACTGGTTTCTAAAGATTCTACATTGGTTTCATTGCTAAAACTTTCTCTCCTGAAACATGACATGGACATCCAAACCTAGCATCACACGAATTCCAAAACACCTAACTATGATTTGTGTAAAACCAATAACCTGGAGTTATTGCTCAATTATGCTTGCTATAAGATATAGAATACTTCACAAGAGCAATCCTGCTTATGAATAGTGGAAGAAATAAACAGATATGACAAAGTTACCCTTAGCAATATAATTTGACTTATTTTCTCCTCTCTAGTGTGCAGTTCCAGCTGGTTATATAAAAGAGATGTGTTCCCACCATACATTGCACTCAGACTCCCAACCAGAGCATCTATTTTTTCTTCTTCTTCTTCTGTCTTCTCCACTTCCTCTTTAAGGGCTGAAGGTTGGGTATCAAATTCCACAATCTTCTTTCGAAGCTGGGTAAATATATATATTGCAGAATCATTATTAATACTATAAACAATAGTAAATTTTGTAGAAAACATTTCTCTGAAATAGAAGTCGTATTTCAAGACCCAGAAGCCAAAACAATGCAATGCCATAAGTTTATTAAATAGGATAGCAGCAAGCTCAGGCTAACTGTCAGAGGGAACCAATAAGAGCAGCAACAGAAAAGGATATGGAATAAAAATGTTATGTGAAAGATTACTAACCTTCTTGTTCTTTTAAATCTTATGGCATTTCAGCTATCAAATCTTATATCTTTCATTTTATGCAGCATTAATTTAATATTCAGGGAAGCAGGGAAGCCTAGGTCTTTTCACTGGGATTCTACATGTCCTAGAATCCATACATACTACGTTGTTTGTTTTTAGTTTATATGATTTTTTACCATTATGGATTTTTATGTGTAATATATATTTAACTTATATATTTATCTTTTGAGGCTGTTTTCTGTTGTGTGAATAATGAGTGAACATGAGTTAAAAGCTATGGAAAGTTTTATGAACTAGGCTCTAGAATGAATAACCTACCTGAACCATTTCAGCATGGGAATAGTTAAGAGAAATACTGGAATATAAGAATGATCAGACAATGTAAACATGGCGATGAAAATTATTTTTCATTCTTAGGGAAAAGAGAAGATTCTACCTTCATATCTATTGATTCAATCTTCTTTAAATACAAAACTCTTTCCAACATTTGCTTTTCTTCTGGACTCCGTTCTTTCATTGGATAATTCTGAACCTCACAAGAAGAATGGAAAGTCTTTGGAAAGAAAAAAAAATTGCAAGTATAATTCATGCTGTTTCCAAATACAATGTTTAATAAAGTTCTAAATTACAAACGCTTCATGTTGTACTATTAGAGGTGTATTATTGTACTATTAACATCATGATTCTTTTCTTTTTAAAGCCATCTTCTACTAAACAGTAAGATGTTCTCCCATTTGAATTACTTTCATGATGCTGTTCATAATTGGGTAGTAGTTTTGGATGTATTATAGGTGATTGGTTAACAACAGTATTTGGGACTAAACATTCCATCAGTTATAAAGTACATCATCACGTGAATGTGATGATTTACAATAACAATTCCAGCAGTTCCATTGTGATCATTAGGCAAATCTTGCATGATCATTAGATGCAATGTCATGTGATCACCATTTGCTGACTTTCCATTCACTTTGCTGTTTGGAAGCCACCAGTGAAGGTTGCCAATGGTGATCACATGGCTGTGAGATGCTGCAACTGTAATTGTAAGCCCATTGCTAAGTACACAAATTATGATCACATGACCATGGGGCTCCCGCAAAGGTTGAGGAACAGCAGAAAGTCCCCTTATTTAGCACCAACGTAACTTCCAACAGCTGCTAAACCAAGGACTACCTGCAGTGTTTCCTACATTTAATTAATTTAAGCATTGCTTGACTTTTAGTTACAGTAGAGTACAAGTGAGAAAGGAAAAAAAAATACCTTAATTGAACGTCCTTTAACCAACATGGTATCCCAACACTCTTTTTTGATTATCTCACGTAAATAGCAATTGGCTAGATTTTCCATCTCTATATCCTTCCTCACCTTTATCATAAAACAGAAAACAAATGAGGATCCAAAATCCATTTGGTTTATATGTCACTCATGTTAACCCTGCACTCATGTAAGTCATGCAATATATAATATTAATCAAAATATTATGTATCACAAAAATCTTAGAAAGCACCCACAGATTTAAGCATTTGTCGCTTGGATTATGTTGATAGACTAAATATCAATTTGGAAACTCTGTAAATAAAATAAAGAAAAGCTCTATTCATTAATGTCAGTGACACTTAGATGTGTAAATCTTTAAGTGTTACTTGTGCAATGAAGCAAAAATTGTATAATTTTGACTTGTAAGGACAATTTTCCTTTCTTAGGTTCTACAGCTGTAGAAGAAAATACAAAAATGAAGGCAGAAATAAGTAAGTTCCTTAGGATAACCCCATTCCAACTTCTGATTTGTTTATTTATTTGAATGGTGAAGTTATTTGATCTTTATAAATATGTAAATCTAGCTCTAATGAATAATATATACTGTATAATTCTGGTTGACTATCAGCATTCTAGAATTCCTCTTATTCTCTATACAAAGGATTTTTTTTTGTTCAGGACAAATAAAAGTAAATTGAATACCAACAAGTTCGCCATACCCTTTCCACTTCTGAAGCACTGTGTATTTGCTGTTTCTCTTGTTCTTCTACATCCAGATTGAATTCCTGTTGGTCCAGTTTCTCAATTTTAGGTGCAACTGAATTTTCAAACATCATTTCTTGAATCTATTTTTGTAATGATATAGAAATTAATAGTAAGGGAAGTATGTATATGGAGAATTTATGACTATCCTGATATACTGTATGTTTGAAGTATAACTTACAAGCATGTAAATAATAATAATAATAATAATAATAATAATAATAATAATAATAACTAGTCATGCAAAGTTTAATGTGAGTGGAAATGCAACACCACTGGACATCATCAAGAAGAGACAAGGAGTCTCCAAAAGTTGAAAGACTATTGTTATCCCATAACGTATATCATTATCCCATATCATTATCCCTGCCAGTACAACCTTTTCAGCAATTACACAAAGCACATCTTTAAACACAAGAATAATACAGGTCCATTTGATATCAGGAAAGTAATGGAAATTCTGAATCCATAAATATATATGATAATCATTTGATAGTATAAATACAAAGAAATAATTTGCACTGTGAATTAAAACTAGCGCAATCATTGCCAAGAACAAGGGACTCTAGCATGAAGATTGCAAGTTTAGATTCACAGAACCAATCTAAACAATAAGCAGTTATTTCACACAACCGCAGGTGGATTTACAAACTAATCATTTTCAATAGCCTCAAAATAACTATCTTGATTCACTTTGAAGGACTATAATACCATATTTGCCGGTGTATAAGACGACTTTTTGCCCTGAAAACATGCCTCCAAGTGCGGGGGTCGTCTTATACGCCGGGAGGACTCCGACTCCCACTTCGAGCTTGAGTTGCAGCCGGGAGGAGGCTGGGGGGGAGCGGTGTGTGTGTGTGTGTGTGTGTGTGTGTGTGGCGGGTGTCACTCACCACGCGCTGCGCAACCTTTCCCCCTCTTCCTTCCTTAGCGGTGTGGGGAGGAGAGGATTCGAAGATCCTCACGTGCGGCGTACTTTTTTTTTTTTTTTTCTTTTTGCACGCAGGTTTTGCATGCGGGCGGCTGTAGGTTAAGGATGGGGAGCCCCGGGTGGGTTATCAGGTTTACGGTGCTTCCAACATGTGCGAACGGTGGGAGAGCGGAGAAGAGAGCGAGCGAGCCCCGCTGTGTGAAATCCTGCCGTCAAAGCAACACTGGGGAGGCAGGGTATAAATTACCAGGTTAATGTAGCAATGGTGATTAATGCCCAGAACATTGTTTGCATGGTATTGGTGTGTGTGTGTGTGTGTGGTGGTGGTGAGGAGAGATTGTCCTTTTAATGCGGAAAAGTAGGTGTGACCTTGTGTAGGAAAATAAAGAGATCCTTTTTAGCGTGTTTGGCTTCTTTGCCTCCCTCGTTCGTTTTGACGTGGAGATAATGGCCTTCGGGCGGGAGGGGAAGAAAACGGTAGCTGGATCATTTCAAATTTCACTTACTCTCCTGCCTCACTTCAATATGTCTGAGCGACTCCAGATACTGGAAGACTTTTTGAATGAAAGTGTTACCTCCATTTTTTTTTTTAAAGAGGGCCACTGGGGAAAAAAAAAGATTCTAAGGAATTCCTTGTTTCTTGATTAAAGAGAAGGCATTGAATATACTGTTCCTTGGCAGCCTTTTCAGGGTCCGGGTTTTTGGTGTGTGTGTGTGTGTGAGAGAGAGAGAGAGAGAGAGAGAGAGAGAGATCAGCTGTATTGAGAAGAGAACGTTTCCTGTGTTCTCATTTTATTTACAACATATTTTACGCTTAATGGTAAGCAATGAAAAATATTTTAAAACTCATTTCTAAACTCCATAGCTATTTGCATATTCTTGGTTCAAAATTGGATTAGCTCATTTCAAAATTGTCCAAAGCAGAAAAGTGCGTCAAAAAAAAAAAAGTGCAAAAGTGGAAGGTGTGTGGAAGAGGGGGTAGTCTTATACGGCGAGTATATAACAAACTCTATATTTTGAGTGGAAATGTTGGGGGGTCGTCTTATACGCCCAGTCGTCTTATACGCCGGCAAATACGGTAGTTCTTTTGCAAATTATTATCTAATTCCCAATAAGTAGGAAATTAAATGTACATCTGAAAATAAGCACCTGATCATAGAAAAATCTCATGACATTTTGCAATTTTAAAAGATATCAAATGATTTGTTTTCCTGAAAAAAGGCACCAGATCATCATATTTGATTGTATGGTGATTGGAAGGGCTGTTTTCTCTACAAATATTACTAAGTGCAAGTTCACTTTTGTTATAGTTATTATGGTAGATATGGTTAGTGTGCTGTTTTACTATCTTACATTAAGTATCACATAAAAATGACAATGTTTAGTTAGAACACTTTTCTAAATATTACATTTTTAGAGTTATAATATTATAAAATTGTGTGGTTTAGGCCACTGAGTCCAAAACACTGCTCAGTACAGGAATTCAAAGTAAAGCACCTCCAACAGAGTGAACTGAGTAATTAGTTGTTGCTAGTCTGCTCTCAACAGTTGTCCTTCATATACAGTTGCAGTGGTACAGATGTTTGCCAACTAAACATGAAAGATTTCAAGAGGCATAGAAAAGATCCCTATATTATCTTTTCAGGTAAATAATTTGGCTATTTACATTCAACCTACATCCTTGTGGAATCCTATTACATGAATCCTAAGCAAGTTATTACCACTGATGATATTAACTAGTTTGGTACTGAAACATCTGCGAGAAAACAAGCAAGCTTAAACTGCACCAAAGATCCCTCATAAGCAAGTTACAGCTATATGGCAAAGTGAAAACAAAGGATTTTAAGACTGTATAAAAGCCACAGTCAAATAAACCATCTTATGAAAGTAAGCATGAAAAATATAAAAGTAATATCCTCACAGCACTTCTGGAAGCAGACTGGTGATTTATTAATGCGTACCTTTTTGCGAAGCACTTTAATTCCATTTTTTAGTTCTTTTTTCTTTTCGGCAAAACGGTCAGTTTCATCCTTGATTGCCTGAAATGTCACAAGGGACAGTTGAATGGAAACTGTGCAATTTTTTGACATACAAAGCAAAACAAGGTAGACCAGCATTAAAATGTGAAAACTATATTTTGTAAAGTTGAAAAACAAATCCAACCACTATCTCCTGCTAGCTCTTTTTCCCATATTAAAATTAAGTAGTACAAAATCTGAGAAAAATAGCAGATCAAGTCACTTCTAATCCATTAATCTATAAAAGTTCAAGCTTTAATTAAATCTCCATATTTCATGTAGAATTCTGTGCTATTTCTAGTTTGGACTGAAAAAATTCAAAGAAATAACTGAACTACTTACTCAGACAAAGATCTAGTTTACACATCCAGTATCTCATCCAACCATGCATTCTTAGGGAAGGAATTAACAATGAACTAAGATCCACTGTCTGCTTCATTTTCCTAGTCCTTCTAAAATGTCTATATCTCAGGTAGACCTCGACTTACAATAATTTATTTAGTGACCATTCAAAGTTACAACAGCACTGAAAAATATCATTTTTCACACTTGCAACCATTGCAGCATCCCCATGATCATGTGGTCAAAATTTAGATGCTGGCAAATTTATGATGGATAGCAGTGTTCTGGGATCATGTGATCATCTTTTGCAACCTTCTGACAAGCAAAGTCAATGGGAAGACTGATTCACTTAGCAACTGTGTTACTAGCTTAACAACTGCAGTGATATAACAACTGTGGCAAGAAAGGTCATACAGTAGGGCAAAATTCACCTAATAACTGTCTTGCTTAGCAACAGACATTTTGGGCTGAACTGTGGTTGTAAGTCGAGGACTACCTGTATGGAAAGGGACTACATTGGGGATTATAGGATATTCCTATGCTCTGCTTTTTCTTAAATCTGACTTTTTCAACATACCATGGCTAAACCAATCATGGCATCCTAGAGTAAACAAATGTATTGCTTAGGTAGAACTGAGCATGTGTCCTACGTTCCTTGGTTTTATTCATAGTTAATTTCATCAACTTTAATCAAGTCACAATAAACAAAGAGACAAACAACCATCTGTCCATTTTAGAACTTACTGCAATACTTCAGTATTATATTATATTATAAAAGTACCTTCTCTGCTTTCTGATCTACCCATGAAGTCTCCCCAGATTTTGCTTGTGTAAGTAAATAGTATTCATCTTCATCGGTCACTTCAATGCTTACTTTTCTATGTAACTTGGATGAAAAAAGCTCATTTACAATATAGTTAAATAACATAATGTATTGTGTCTTTAGTTGAATAGATAGATATATAATCTATATTTCAACTATAGTATCAGATTCTTGCTATATACTTAATTTCAGGGTGGGAAGTAGAAATTAAATTAATCTAAATGAATTATTTTACTGAACAATTATTACAGAATTAAGCATGCTTTCAAATTAAGAGCTTGCCTGATTTTATACATTTTTGCCATTCATTATATTCTATTACTTGAAAAGGGATTGTGTATTATATCAAGTATTATATCTACCAAAAGGCATTAAAACAGTACTGGTGTTCATATTTAGAATGCAAATGTGTGTGCATGTATGTATAGTGAAGTATTTTCCTCCCTTTCCTTTCCACCTTTTTGAAAATCCTAGATGCAGAGACACACACTTTTGCATATCTTCTTGGATCTGAAAAAGAAATAGATGGCAGGCTTTGTAGATAGCCTGTGTGACCTTCTTTCTATATCTCCATTTTGCAGGGAAACAAAAGCCTGGATTTTCTGCTTCTATTCAATAAACATTATGTTACAAAAATCCTCCTTCCTTCCATATTTGGTGCTAAATAAGTATAAAGATCATCCAATACAGGGCTTCTGAACGAGTTGAAAATGAATTTATCAGTTGTTTCATTTCATATTCTAAAAAGATAAATATTAACCACTTATCTACACATTTTCCTATACCCCTTATAGCAGAAGTATTCACAGACGAGGGTTAAAGTCACTAAATTGTCCATGGCTGAACAATTGAAGCTTTCTTTTTTTAAGGTCAATAGAAGACAATTTTCGAAGCTCAGAGTTAAATTGTTGAATTTTGACGTTCTCTGAATTTGATTGTTTTCTTCAGATGTTGATATTACCAGGCTAGGTAACATCATTGGGGTGGGGGTGGGGGTGCCCTGATTATGTTATCTAGCCCAATAATGAAACATGTGCAAGAAAATAACCAAGTTCAGAAACCACCATGATCCCATTTTTTTAAAGTAGTGAGGTTTTTGATGGTGTAAGGACAGGAATCTTGATTTTTAAGATTCCCTGTGAATGACCACACATCACCGGTCTACAAAGCTAGTTATATTATCAATGAAATGAAAAAGAAAAATAACTTTCAACCACAAAGATTTAACAGCAAATAATTAATCTAATTCTATCTCCCATTTTTATCTTCTCAATATTTATTCTATTGCTTATATTTGCTATATATTTAAATAGTGTAAGACCTGTGAAGAACTAGTCTCAAATGATATGCTATACGTGGGTGTTGATGTTATTGCCCATTCTTCCATAATTTTTATAAATGAGTTTTCGCTGAAAATATAATCATTAAGTTTGAAAAGAAGTTGCGTCCCAAAGTCAACTGCATCCTTCATTTTGCGTTCCCCAATCTTCCTAGAAGAATTAAAGAAAAAAAAGTCAAAAAAGAAAATATGGCTAAGATTGTTAAGCAATCCTTAATAGATGGATCAAGTATAATTTATAAAATAATCTTATGCATCCTTAAAAAGAACTACATTTATTAGTGGGGGACAAGAATATACCAGATTCCCCAGTTTGGCAAATTTTCCAATGTTCAACAGGTTTACTGCAGATTTTTATTGTAATATTTAATGCTTGCAGACTTCAGCAAGCACTGAATATACTTTTATTATCATAAAAGTGATTTAAACTTCCTTCCTTGCCTAAAGAACTTCATCCTGTATCTATATACCTTCACAAGAATTTCAGGTAACATAGAATATCTTATTCTCAGGGCAGATGACTTCCCTTGAATACAAATGTACCATTTTTCTGGTTTATTCACAAATCATTTCTAAACAGTTTCATCAGTAATTGTAGAAATACAGCCCTACTTTGCAGAGTAAATGCAAAACAGAAGTAGAGAGGGTCAGTTTTCCCCTAAATGTTTTAGTATATACCTGATGTATTTTGAATAAATGCATAGTTATTTCTACAGAAAATAGTAAGATAGTATTTGGTTTTAATCAAATTAAAACATCTCTTAAATGGGTTGGGGGCTAAATAATTCTATCAGATGGTTTAATGCAAATCAAAATATATAAAGGCAAATAGCCATGTTTTTGAAAAGCAGCAGTCTGCTGAAAATCTGAATATTTTATATCATCCTTTTATTTGTCAATATGTACATACTTCCATTTTAGACAAACAAGAACTCCATCCTGGGTTCCGGTGACAAGTATATTTTGGCTATCCAATGAGAATGCCAATGATGTAATTCCTCGTCCATTATATGAATGGCTGTATTCACAAGTCAGAATATCCTTAAAGAAAGATATTTAAGAAAAAAAATTGTTTTATCTGCTTGCTAAGGAATTTATTGTGAGGAAAGACTGGAAAGAGGTAATGAAAACTTTTGCAGGTTGCATATAGCTTAATTATGTGGAAAGACTAAAAATGCTTTGGTAGCATTGGCCTGAGTTTAAGCATTGGCAAATGTTGTAGTTGTAAAGTATATTTCAACTATGTTTACATTTATTTACTAATTCTAACAAATAAATATCAAATATGGTCAGATTTCAAAAAAAGAAAATCCCATGGTTTACAGATAAAGATCACTACTGAGAGACACAGATAAGTTAGTGATAAATGAACTTTGAACTGTATAAAACTCTGAATCTTTTGATCCTATCCTGTACAAAGGAAACACTTCCTATTAAGAAATTTTGAAATTATTCTTTCAAACAACTGATTAAAATAACTGATAAAACCATACACTAAAGCATTGTATAAAATATACAAAATAAGCAATGAAAATAATAATCAAAAAGTTTAAGTACTGGAGCAGCAGCAGTCCATAAAAGGCATTTAAGAGTAAAGATGTCCTTGCCTGGTACTGAAAAGGCAGCAAGTATATCTTTAGTGGGAAGACATTCAAATTTGGGGAGCTCTCAGGCAGAATCAATCCTTCTGCTAACTCCCAATTTCTATAGCAGTTCAGTTGCATGTTTCAGTCCCAGTAGGACAGGTAAATTGAAACCATCAGTGTGCAAGTATTTAAGGTACATATTTACTGTTTGTAAATATGTACCTTAAACGCCAAAGAAATTCTTTTGATGACTCAGAGGAACAAAGATCAAATCAAAACTAAATTCTGACAATTACCAGAGTTAAGGCATTATGGATAAATAATAGCCCACTCTCTGCAGCTGAAGCTAGCCATTTATCATGAGGTGACAAACACAGGAATGCTTGTCCAAACTGTTTGCTTGGTATCTTCTTCTCTGACATGATTGGTTGATCTTTTGATGTCACCTGTAAAGCAAAACAGCAATACCATATAACTGGAATATTGAAGGTATCACAGGAATATTGAAGGTAGCTCCTGTCAAATTAAGGAATATCAAAGATAGCTCTTGTCAAATTAAGAAAACGAATACAATATAACCAAACACATAGCAGATTAGGTATTATTTTGCCTCCTGTAAGTACCAGGTTATCACATTATGTAGAGTGCTGTTAGCTTCTCTGTTGATAATGTCCATTGATATAATGCTCCCATTCCCCTTCGATAAACCTAGAATAGAGTTGGAAGGGACCTTGGAGGTCTTCTAGTCCAGCCCCCTGCTCAAGTAGGAGAACCTATAGTATTTCAGATAAGTGACTGCCTAGTCTTTTCTTAAAAACCTCCAGTGATGGAGTGCCCATGATTTCTGAAGGCAAGCTTTTCCCCTGGTTAATTGTCCTGTTAGGAAGTTTATCGTCTTTCTTTTTTCATATCTCACTTGAAATTCCATCCACAGAAATATTCTTTAGTTCCTCACAGTCCCAGCTTTTCTGGCCTGATACTAATTCAATTCTTGTTCAATTCTATCTCATTTGATATTTCTCTCGGTTTTTATTCAGCCTTTTATTTCACATACAGCTCTGAGCTATATAAAGTAGTGGCAGTAATCCTGGTCTGATGAGCTGCCTTAAATTCAAAGAGACCTTTTCTCCTTAAATGCCTTCTACAAGCATAGCAGTTTCTCGCTGCACAAAACAAACATTCCCAGATTCTGTCCATTTTTAAAGGACAAAGTTGGGAAATGAAATAAAGGCTAATCTATATAGCAGCATTTTAAGATCTAAAAATTCAATCTGGAGTAAAATGAGATTTTTAATAATATTGTAAATAAATACAGTGCATTGAATAAATTTAATTCTTTTCAGAAAATAAACAGCCCAGGGGCCAAATTAGATGACTTATTAAGTGTGTTATCATTTTTTTTATCTCTTTGAACTTTTGTATTCAATCAAACCATCTCAACTTATGTATAGGCATGCCTGAGATCAAGAGATGTTTGAATAATTGTTTCCCAAAAACCACTTTCCTTTAAATATGCTATTTTACATCCTAACAGGAAATACCTGTTATGGGTAGAGTGGGGATATAATTTTTATCGGGAAATTGGAGAAGATAGATTTAAACTTTCTCCCTTTTGTTCTACGGTTCTGGTTTGGACTGTGAAATCCAGAAGTGCAATTTCTAAGAAAAAAAAATTAAAGGAGTTGCATACATTTGCATAAATTTATATTTTGCTTAATTTGAGCCATAATTAAAGTTTATTTGTGCAAGGAGGACATACTTTTCCAGTAAGATGGTATCTACAAATGTAGGAAGCCTGGCTAGTATAGGCAAGTACTGTTTCATCCTTCCGCTTGACCAGAGAAAGTAGTGGAAACTCTAATTCGTACATATGTTTCTGAATGATACTGTCTTTCAACAGCCCTCTTTCTGTGATACACATTTCATTGTCTGCAGATTTAAAAAAGATAAAAAGGAGAAATGTTTTTTGTGTAATATTTTTTCTCTTAGAGAATATTAGTTAAGAAAAAAAATACCAGATTTAACTGGGTCTCCCAAAGTATGTAATTACAGCCTGGATCTCTGGATTACTTGTATTTAGCTTTTGTACCTGGCATTTTGAATGAACAGTATGAAAAAAATTCCACAAGTATATATTGGAAGTTTCAAAATCAAGTTTTCACAAGACTTGGGGGGGGGGGGGAGCACAACACTTAAACCATTTCATACATAGATACATATGAAGAGTATTCCAATATTAAATGCACACTTATTACTGTATTTTTCACACTATAAGATGCACTCCCCCCCCCCCCAAAAAAGTGGGTGGCAATGTCTGTGCGAATGTTGCTAAAGCCCCGCCTACCCACCAACGATAGGCGGTGGCAGCAATGCCCACTACCTGGAACAGGCTGAAAATGGGGCACGTGGAGACCAAAAATGGGATGCACGGAGGCTGAAAATGGGGTGGTGGAGGCATCTATAGGCAGCCATGGTGATGGGCAGCGATGGCGGCAATGGGTGGCGGCGATCCCCTCAGTCTGGACAAGCTGACCGGCAGTATTCCAGGAGGCAGATCCAACCGCCAATCAACTTTTCATGCAAAATCAGGCTGTGCTGAAGCTGACCAGGCTGTTTGCTGCAAGGAGGCAAATTGCTAAGAGGCAGAAGCAGATTTTTTTTGTTGTTTTTCTCCCAAAAAGCTAGGTGCGTCTTATGATCTGGAGCGTCTTAGAGTGCAAAAAATATGGTAATTTTAAAAAATTGGCAAACAGAAGTGACTTGCGAATCACAGCTGCAAAAAAGAGTTATTATACCTTCGCATGAAGTTGGTAGTGCTTTTACTACCAGAATGTTAATATTTGATCAAATATTATTATTGGGCTGATACACATTTTAAATCATTATCTAGGGCAGGGGTCTGCAACCTGTGGCTCTGGAGCCCCATACGGCTCTTTGGGCCCTCTGCTGCGGCTCCCTGTCGGCTGATCCCACCACTGCCTGGCCCCTCCTCCCCGTTACCCCTCGCCTGGCCTGAGAAGGTAAGGGTGATGGCGGGGTGGTGGTGGAGACTTGCTCCATATTCCAGTGCAGGGGGTGACTGAGTGGGAGTGAGTGATGTCGAATTGGCCACGCCCACCCAGTCATACTGGTTGTTAAATTATTGGCTCCCAATGTTTTCTTTTCTGTGGGAAACAGGTACAAATGGCTCTTTGAGTGTTTAAGGTTGCAGACCCTTGATCTAGGGTGATAATCTAGGAAAACAGCCAGTTTGGTATCGTAATTAAGGCATCAAGATAGAAACTTGCTATGAGTTCTGATCCAGTGTTACGCATGAAGCTAGGCCAGTCACTCTCTCTCAGCTTTAGGAACAGTGGTGGGATTCAAATTTTTTTACTACTTTTACTGTGGGTGTGGCTTGGTAGGTGTGGCAGGGGAAGGATACTGTAAAATCTCCAGTCAGAGGTGGTATTTGCCAGTACTCCAAATTTTTTTACTACTTTTACTGTGGGTGTGGCTTGGTAGGTGTGGCAGGGGAAGGATACTGTAAAATCTCCAGTCAGAGGTGGTATTTGCCAGTACTCCAAACTACTCAAAATGTCTGCTACCGGTTCTCCAGAACTGGTCAGAACCTGCTGAATACCACCTCTGTTTTAGGAAGTAGGTAATGGCAAACCACTTCTGAAAATCTTGCCAAAAAAATTGCAAGGACTGTTACCAGGAATCGATACTAACTCAAAGGCTAAATCAATCAGTAGCGCTAGCAAACTCGCCCCGCTAAGAGTTGCTAAAATCCTACTCCTCTTTTCTTCTTTGCTGAGCAGAGCAACAGCCTTTTTCTGTTTACTTTCTCTTCTCTTCTTTCTCCTTGCTTGGAATCTTGTTTGTTCTTTTGCTTCCTTGCTTACAAGCATACAGTCATTCTATTCCTTGCCTGGCAGAGATAATCTTGCAGTGGAGAGCCAGACTTTGCCCTCCTCCTTGGTTGCTTTTCCTTCCTTTCCTCAGGCAGCTCCAGCTCTGTGGCCTATTGGCCTGTTTTCAAAAAGTAGTTTTGAACCTCTAAAAATATTTAATATATGATATCTTCTTTGTTTGTTTATATTTCATATTTCTAAACCACCCATCTCCCTCAAAGAGGGGCTTTGGATGGTATATAATTGGTCAATAAAACAACATATGAAAATTAACACTAACATTAAGTTAGCATTTTTAAAATAATATAGAACAATGACATTATAAACATGTTAAGGACATAAGGATCTATTCACACCTTGAAGTTAGCGTATATCATTTTAAAATGGTGACTGCATTTTGAAATAACAGAACTCAGCACTAGATTGGTTCTTACCTGAAATAATATTTAGAGGAAGTGTAAATATCTCCACTCTTCCCCTTTTGAGCTCCGTTGGAGAAAGAAGTGCGATCACTTCAGTTAACTTATTTTCATCATTATACTGTAAAGTTATGTCCACAATCTCACCAGACAACACTACAGTAAAAAAAGAAGACAACATTCAAACCACATGTAACAAACATCAAAGTAAATTATCACTTTTTTTTGCCTATAATAGTTTACAAATCCTTGAAAAGACAAATTGGATATTATTTATATCTTGTCTTATTTTATCACTGAGCACTAAATAATGAATATGGGACATATGCAGTGTCCTATCTAGCCAATGAATAAGCCCAAAACTTATTGATTTCCAAAAAAATAATACACATAATATGCCTTAGAACACGTGGGCCACCAATCTAACCCAGGGGTGTCAAACTCAAGGCCAGGAACTCAGATCCAGTCTGTGGGGTGCTTAGATCTGGCCCACGGTGCTGCCCTGGAAACAGCGAAGGACCGGCTGGCAAGAACTGGCTGCTAGCGAAAACGGGCTGGCAAGCTCTGTTTTCAGCTGCGATGGCTTCCTGCAACTCTCTGCCAGTGAAAACAGAGCTCGGGAGGGCCACCCACCCAAGCTCCGTTTTCGCTGACAGAGAGTTGCAGGAGGCAGTCACAGTTGAAAATGGAGCTTGGCAGCCTGTTTTCTCTGGCAGAGTGC
This sequence comes from Notechis scutatus, assembly GCF_049901735.1. NCBI lineage: Eukaryota > Metazoa > Chordata > Lepidosauria > Squamata > Elapidae > Notechis > Notechis scutatus. The sequence goes on along the minus strand of NC_142012.1, from coordinate 120,374,855 downwards.
TCAGGCCACCACAGACGCCCTGACATGAGTGGCATCGAACTGGACATGCCACTCCCATTCCGGCCCCCTGAGGTGAAACACAACCTGATGTGGCCCTCAATAAAATTGAGCTTGACACCCCTGATTTAGCCTATAATTCTTGAATACTGTCAGTGTGGTTTCATCCTTAATCCTTTTGACTTTTCATCATCGCATCATGATGGCAAGATAACATGAGAAAAGTCATCTCAGCCCATATTTCCCACGAAGACTACCTTCCCACCAGCTTTTGAGATAGGCTGACAGGATAGTGACTGTAATATGAAATGCATTACAGATATTTTCTAACCTTGAATCACTGCATCCACTTTTACTAAGCATTATACTAAAAAAAATTTATAAATTGCTTATTTAAATATACAGGTAGTGAGTGCTATAATTCACAATTACAGTAGCAATGAAAAAGTAACTTTGGGACCCATGGCCACATTTATGACCTTCACTTAGTCATGTTAGTTTGCATTGTCCTGAGCCTGATCCATTTTTTTTCCCTCCATCCCCCTCTTCCTGAGCTGTTTTCCCCCACAGGGCAGCAAGTCTCTTAAAACCATGCTGATTATAAATTAACAGATTCAGCTCTGTGACCTAGCTGTCACAGAAATTGAGAAAATGGTAATCAGCTTCACACTAAAGGTTTTTTTCTTTGTCTCCTAAGTAACCTGCTAGGCAAACAGCTGGTACTAGTGCATTCCTTTCAATGTGTATTTCCCATTGTATATATGCTTAATCTTTCCTCTCCAATGAATGTAAATGCAAACACTAATCCTTTTCTTGCTATATTGATCAAAAATGATCAAATTATAAGCTTCTCCTTTAAAATGTTTCTCATTTATAAGAACCTACTTTCTTGCTTATAGTGGATTCGTTGCACTTATTCATGCTATTACACCTATTCATACAGACATTTCTCCATTTTTTTTTTTTTTTAAAATCAAATGTTCAGGATTATGCCAAAAACCTACAGACTCAATAGACTGTTATAAAAAGAAATATTATGAAGGTCCCATAATATTGTCATTGATTTAAGAAAACTGATAATTCCGAAATAAAATATTTGGGGTTTGACAACTAACATTTATTCTATGAAAAATTACTGTCCACACTTGCATATACAAAGAAGAAATAAGACATCCATAAATTTCTGTATATTACCTACATATCCCAGTACTTTAAACGATGTTGATGGGAGAGCATTTAAAATAAAAACATTTCCGTCTGTAGAAGCTGCTATGAGAAATCGACCAGTTTGTTCATACCTTGGGGGGTGGGTGGGGGGAGAGAGCAAATAAAATGATGGCAATTGATCAGCAACCAGGATAATGGCATCCCAGTAATTTGAAAGGAATTATAGTATGTATATTTTGAACTTGGCCAAGAACAAACTTTAGAAAATAAAATCAATTTAGCATTAGTAAGCACATGCACCAGCCTAATCCAACATGATGTCTTTCAGGTGTACTGTAGTAGGCCATGCTACAAATTGTGGTTCTAATAGATAGGTCTCATAGGTTTCAATGGGAGACTTTAACTACCCTGCTATCAACTGGGAGACAAACTTTGCAGCAAGTGGCCATTCCAGCTCACATAACACTTCTATGGTTATGTGATTGTGATCTGGATGTTTGGCAATTAGCTCTCACTTTTGATGGCTGCAGCATCCCATGGTCATGTGATTGCCACTTGAACCTTCCCTTCTGGATTCCCACAAACAAAGCCAATAAGGAAGCCATTGCAAATTATTGCATTAACTTGCTCCTATTTTTGGGTTCCAAGGACCCTTGCTATGGAGTATGAGATCTCAGTAATCTGTAGCATCTCTCTCTGCCCACCTGTACTTCATAGCACAGGCCTACCTGCAGCACCCTGATTCACATAGTTGCCACTGGCCTGCTCGCACTCTTTAGCACCTACATGTGATAGCCATTAACCTATGGCCCCTATGATCCATCACCCTTATGCATCCCATTTTTAGTGCTTTTTTGGATTTTTTATTTTTAAAATACACATCAACATCAATACATGAACAGAGTGGTATCTGGGTATCATTCATTTTGGGACAAGTGGCAATAATAATATTAATATTTTGTTACATTAGCCAAACTTATGTAATCCTAATATTAACATACGTCTGTTTTAAAGTAGTTAATTAATATTTCAATGTTCCATTTTAATGGCAATCGCAATGTTATTTGAGCTTACATAGTGATGCCATCTTTCAGCCTCTGATCTTTCCCTCTAGTTATTGCTTTTATTCTATTATATTAAAAATATGTGTACTAATATTCCCGCTATTTCTTATTTCTACCTCTATTCTGGCTTCTAGTCAAGCCACCACTTCTAATTCTAGAGTAAATACACATGTTTATATTAAATATAGTCATTCTTTATTTAATTATTCAATGTTTCAATGCGCCATTCTAGTGCCAATCACCATATTGTTTAAACATACTTAATAATACCATTTTTCAACCTCTAATCTTTCCATCTAGCTAGCTTTATAGCTTTATATAAGAATATGTATTCTTATTTATACCTCTATTCTAGTTTTTAATCAGGCCATCATTATATTAGAAAAAAAGAACAGAAAAAATATTTCCTTTCTATCCATCATCTCTTGTTCATTTTAATACTTCAATTCTTATTCATTTTTTAGCTTGCCTCCCATACTTCTCTCTTGGATTCTTGTCTCTGTCTACATCTGTATCTTCACTGTTCAGTCTAGATTTCTCCATCTCTATCCTCCTATGATGCCAGGCTTCCAGAGTATCTACCCAAGCCCCTATCTCCCTTTCAGAAGTATCTTCCTGCTTGTCTGATTCCATTTTTAAATCTCTTAAAATATTTTCCCCTTGGTTTATTTCATCTGTCATTATTATCTTTATTATCTTTTCCTCCATTTTTTCTGTTGTCTCCTCTCTTTCTTGGAATTTTTGGACTTCATTATCAGTTGCAGGATATTTTCTATTTTCCCATTTATGTCATGCAATAGGTTCTTTATTTCCTTGTAATTCTTTGTCATAGAATCCTGAATGTTTTGGAACATCAACGCCATTTCTTTTGAAATTTTACTTATTTCCCCCTGATGGAGCATCTTGTCTTATTTTAGTAAGTCCCACTTTTACTCAATAGTCTAAAAACAATATATTCAAGCCTAATGCTGTTCCTCAGAAAGTACAATGCTCATAGTGTTTTATATTCCAAGATTATTCTATCAGTTTCATTTAGATAGTCCAGGAATCTTTTCAAAAATCAGATGTCACTTTACTTAAGGGTGCGATAACTGATGGGGATATTTTAAAAGGGAGAGGGAAGCCTATATGGTTCCCCCCCCCCATCTTTGTAAATGGAGTTCTATGTATCAATATACATTCTTTTCTCTATCTCAGTAACCATCTGTATGAGAGACAGATTAAAAGGGGGATATCAGAGGGTTATGGAATTTGTATGCTGTAGTTGACTGCTCTCTGGAATTCTACCACAGCTTTGTAATCACATCCTTGGGGAAATTATGTATTTCTGAACTTTCGATCGTTTCTTCCTTGTAAGATGGCTGAATGTTAATTGACCATATTCATCCCTGTGGCTATTTTGTAAATAGATGTGATCTATATTGCAATAGTAACATTTTATCATGATGCAACCCAACACACATTCAAAATGTTAAAGGTACCACATGGCTGAAAATGTTGAGAATCTTGCATGTAGTCTGGATCAGACCACCTTCTTTGCTATGCCCATTTTACATACTTACCGCAAAAACTTCACAGTCATGTTCTCAGAAAGAAGAATTCGGTGAATTACTCTAGGAGTTTCAACATTAGTAAGATCTACAAAAAAGACACGGCCTGTTGGAGTTCCTACTGCAGCACTGTGAGAGGAGAGGCTACAAGCCATCGCAGTAACCTTGGAAATGAACAAATGATAATGAATTTTTTCATGTGGATCCTTTGGGAAAAGATATGTTATTTTCTCTTTCATGAATTTTTATTAGACCAGTCTCAGTTTAGGGGGCAATTAATTTTCCCATGGGGCTACACAAGAATCTGGGACTGTTGTGGAAGGCTGCCACTACCTTGCTGGTGCTATTGTCCTGTCCCCTGTTGCCACCACCACAGAAGGCTGCACAGGGACAGCCAAAAGGCCAGATGTGGCCTGCAGACCATAGAATGCCCAGGTCTACTTAGAGAAAGCCTGTTACCAAACCAAACAATACCAAACCCAATCTGTTTTGATGGTGTGAAAAAAGCATTTCATACAAAATAATAATTTATACATAGTTTACATTCTCAGCACAAATAATTCAAAACAATTTGCTATTTATTAATGTGAACAATTAAACAACTGAAACAATATAACTGTTTTCTGTAGGAATAAGACATTATTTAAAAAATATTTCAGAGATTTAAAGAAGGAAAATAATATTTGGGATATTTTAATATATATTTGGTTAATTGTATTGATGGCAGTGTTAATATAGTAAGTTAGACCCAATACATTAAAACTCAAATGCCATTTGTACATACCACTGTATGTAAACACAGTGTGCTGATAAAAGCACCATTATCCAGCTGCCAAACTTGTATCTCTCCTGATTTTGCTACAGACTACAGAAAGGAGGAATAAAAATGTGAGAAAATTAGGAAACAAAAGAAAGTTTCTATGTATATATTTTATTAATTTAGTTGGAAAAGACTTACTAATCCCTTTGCATTATATTTAATTTATTTATTTCATTTTTATTTTTAAAATTGTAAAATGTATTGGCTGCCCATTTTTTCCACAGTGTAACTTTAGGCAGCTTACAATAAATAATTAAAACACACCACACACACACACCACACACACACTAAGTTCATATGGATCAAATCAAAGTATAATGCACCAAAATAATTTTAAAAAGGATAAACATGGAACAGATATACAATGTCTTAAATTAACATACAGCATAGAAGCAGATTATTTTATACCCTAGCAGATAATACTAAGTCAGTAGGTGATTTGGTACACATGGGCAATTTGTGTGTTTTATTTACATTGTACAAAACTATTTCACTAGTAAGTGTTGTGATAGCCCTCACAGTATCCATTAAAAAGTGTGCTTTACATTATCTCCTCACAGTACACCCATTAAGAAAAATCTACCAAGCTGACCTCAATTACTGCATCATGCTGATATATATTCTTCACCCATTTTCTCCTCTGGTAAGTAGGGCCAAACTTTTCAGCCACTAATTAAGGGCTTAAGGTGCAAAAAGAACAATAGAAGTTGCTTGGATGTTTTTTCTTATAAACACCTTTTTTCTATTTTTAAATTTATTTTTTTTATTTTTCTTAATCATTAATTAAATTTCATCTTTTGAATTCTCACTTTAACCTTCATTTCAGTATAAAACTTAAGCAACAGAAAAAATGTTAATTAAAGAAAACTGGGATTTTTAACTTAATAAATATGAAATGACTGAAAAGGGGGTAAAAATTAACTCTAACTTGTCTTAAGAATTCCTTTGGAAAAATTATATTGTCCTTTCCTACCTTTATAGTGTGTTTCCTCACATACTGCATGCACTTGAGCAAGTTTATGAATTTTTGTATGTTTGTTATCCTTCCTTTGGGTGAGATTTTTCTAAAGGATTTTTATTTTTATTTTGATACTATCTAATGGCTTTATAAGCTTGAAGTTCCTTTGCTATTCTATTTTAATATACAATATTATGGATATTATTTTCCTTCTACAATAGCTGAACTGAACAAGACTAGCTTGCATCTTTTTATAATCCATATGCACTGAAAAAACAAGTCACTGATCTGTTTGCTTAGAACTATAACGTGCCTTATTTAAATAAGCAGATTGTTTGGGAAAATGAGTAGAATAAAAAATTAAGCAACTAATACAGACATATAATTTCAAGCCTCATTTAGATACTGCCATGGTGGAAGTATTCATTAAATGATATTGCAAAATGACACTAAAAATTCTGAAAAAAAATTGTTTCCCTTTTCTGCCATTTAATACAAATAAAATGTTCTTACCACACAGTGTGTGTTGCCTGGAACAATAAAATCAGCTGCTAAGAACTGGCTCATACTTGCATCCAGTAATGCAATAACATCTTCATTTGAATTTGGATTAAAGATATAAAGTGATCCCTATTAATTAGAAATGATCCATGATGAAAAGATCAGAGAAAGCATTCATACATATTCTTAATTATTTTAGGAAAACATACATATCTTATTTTGCCACTTGTGACTGAACTCAGGATGAAGGCATACATCATATTACATTAATTTTCTGACATATTGTATAGGTGTCTGAAAACTGTCACTACTTCCTTTCGGCAAAACCTTTCTGTAAAACTATAAAATACTAAGTTATTGAGAATGTCTTTAGAAACTTTCTCTGAATAGTTCATTATGTGAAAAATGGTTATTATTAGTGGAAGCAATTGCTTCAATACCATCTCTTTTATTGAATGTCCTCCCACAAAGGGTTATCTCAACCCAAATTTTTACAATTTTAGGTAATTTTCATGTTTTGCATTAAAATCCAATGGAATGAAAAAAAATATTTATTCTATTGCTCAAAAAAACACTTCCAAAATGGATCCAAAATGATCCAAATAAGACTTATGAGACAAACCTATTCTGAGCTTGATTTTTTTGAGCATTGTACAAGTGTGAAACATCTCACTTACAGTGGCTAGGAAAATCTACACTCTAATTTGTACCTTTATATATAATGTGTACTTTTATATATATTTTAAAAACTAATCTGGAGGTATCTATATAACAGAATGGTCTAAAAATATTGAAAAGTACAGATCTATCCAGTCTAATCCTGAGTAGATGTCAGAAATAGAATGCCTAAGCAGTTGTTTCACTGGGAAATTTGGAAGGGTTTTCAACTTTTTAAGCATTAATATTGTTTCACATAGAATAACTACTTGTAAAATGTTTAATCTGAAACAGACAAACAGCCTTTCACTACAAGATAATAATATAAGAAAACATATGGTACAACAACATTAAGAGTGAAATCATTCAATTAGAACTGTTATTCTTTCAGTCCTTAATTTTACTAGAGCCTCATCTCATTAAGTAACAAATCAGCCTGATCTTGGGTTATTTGCTTCTGATCTAAATAGATCAATCCCTCATTTGATAGCAATCACTTGTATTCACTGAAAGAATCAGCACATTAAATTATGTTAGGCTTGATTTTGTTATATGAAAAAAAATCTAATAAATACATATTTAACTGGGAATCTCATATATAAGAAGTTTGCCTGGCACAAAGTACCTTTTCTGTTTCTACAAGCAGGTAAATGTAATCAGGGGAGAAGAAAAGAGTTGTTATTGGCTCTTCAATTTCAAAGCAATCTTCTGCTTGAAAGCTTGTGCCCTTGATTTTATAAAGGCGAACAAAACCATCCTAGGGAAAAAATATACACATACACCATAAACTGCACAATTCATACCAACTTTCCCAACCCCCTCACTCCCAAAAAACCACTATGCACAGCATTGTGTTATTTGAAAACTATTTTGTATGAATATCAGAGAATATTTGAAACCAAACTATATTGACATTGGAAATCCCTAAGTGAATCTCTCATCTCTCTTTTATATTCAAAAGTGTATGGATGAAAACGAACATGTGGAATTAGGTTATAATTATGGGAAAGGTTATGAGATTTAAAGTCTTCCTTCATTTTCTTGATTTAAATTATTCCTCCCAACACCCAAGATTAGAAAATCCATATAGGTGAACATTAATTTAGGGGTAATTTATACAGGAAACATCTCTTAAAGTAGTAATTGATATTTGCTTTGCACAACAATTATAAATTCAGTACAATTTATTTCTCACGCTATACTTATTTTGTAAAAAACAAAATTCACTAGATATCCAAATATATGCAGTTTATTATTTATATATCCGTTTGGATATATGGATATCCATATCATATTAAAAATTATAAGTATAGACAACTAGCATCTTTACTTTAATAAGCTTCTATGCCACATTTTGTGAAAATAGTCATATTACTTCATTTTCATTTGTTGCTCATTTTAACATCTAGAAACTGGATATAACCCTTGTAAAAATAACTCCATTCCCTATTTTTAGTGGCTTATTACATCACAATTTATTACATCACACTTTATCTCACATTCATTCATAGAACTTTCATAGTTGTTAAAATGCTCTTCACAATTAATATATATGATAAGCTTGTCTATATTTGGTTACTTTTTACACAGAACTTCATTTTCTATATATATGATTGCTCTTCTTTTATGGGACAACCATCTAAAATTCAGTATCCTGATAATTTCTTTTTTCATTGCAAACTTTTAGTAATTCGTAGCTCCTAAAAAGCAATGAAACCTGAGTTAACTAGTTGATGTGCAGAAAATGCCTGTTGCAATGTCTGAATAATGCCTAGTGTAAAATGGTGATCAAGTAACTCTAAAGCTCCAATCATGGGCTCAGCAGTAATTCTTCTTCTGACTTCTCGATTACCTGATTTGATCTGCCAGAAAAGTCTCAAATGTGGTTTGACTAAATTAGAACCTTCCATACAGACAAGGAGAGAAAAATATACATAAAGTTGATTGATGCCATAATTTCAGACTTTTGAGAAGTGAGGTTTTTTTCCTCCTGTCTTTCCAAATTAACAGATACTTGGTGCAGCACTTAGTAAACTTGAAACTAGACAACCGATTATTTCAAGTCTGGGAAAAGCTGGTTTCTGTCTTTCCAACTTCTATCCTTTGGCAACTGAGATATAAATCTGGTTCCTTCAATAGGATCTCCTTCAAGAACTTAACAAGCCAATCTTTCTTAGTCTCAGCCTCTTATTGGTGACAATAACTATTTTGCAGACATATTGTAATATAAAAAATACATGTGAAGTCTGTTCCCTAAAACATTTATAAAAAATTTAATTACTATTACTACTATAGCAAGAAGTCAAACTCTTTACAGAATTCCCATATGGATATGGGGCTTCAAGGATTGTATTGAAGAACCCAGGCTGTCTTCCTCCTTGTGTTGGTTTTGCTCCGATGTACCTGGAACTGGGCACTCGATCAGTCAAATGTATGGTGTGCAATAACACCTTTAAATGGTGGTTTTGGGTGCTCTTTCTGGCAGTTCATGGTAGCTACCTCTCCCTGGCATTTGCTGACTCTCATATTTCTCGTTGGGAGAGGGAGCTGATGAAGAAATTACACCTGCTAAGTTTTACGGGGGATGCCCTGGGAGATTATGGCCTTAAGGACACCCAATTTAGGGTAGTCCAATGGCTTGTGGACATTGACTTGCAATATCTATGAGCCAGAACTAACAAAACTTGCTCCCCTCTGATCTTCAGCCAATTTAATAATTACGGACTGAGGATGGCTTCCTATTTTTACACTCTAACCATTCCCAAGTATAGAAGAGCTTTCTCCCTAGCTTGCTTTAATGTCTTGCCCTCAGCACTACTGAATGGGCGATTTAAGAGGCTCCCGATTAACGAGAAGCTATGCCCCTGTGACAGAGCTGAGGTTGAAACTTTGGAGCATGTCCTTTTATATTGCCCTATGTATAACGCAGGCAGATCTAAGTTACTGTCTCTCCTTGAAATAGACCCTTCTAGACCCAATGTTAGTAATTTGTTCTTATATTGTCTAGGGGATGGCTCCTCATACATCACTTCTCAGGTTTCCAAAAATTTTTTAAGAGCTGTAACCATCAGAGGAGAACGCTGTAATTCCCCTTAGTCAAGTTTTTGCTGACCAATTGTTCATGACTAATTTTCCCATGCTCTTCTTTTGTTGTACTTGTGTTTTGGTCTGTGACCGCAAATACAGTATTATTATTATTGTTATTATTATAGCAGAAGCTAGGTAAATATTGGAATGGTAATAGATCTTCTGGACATCTTTACATATTTATTGTTCCTAAAACTTGCAGAAGGGGGTGATAGAGATACATGTGTACTGAAAATGCATATTTAATCAATTTGTATGTTTAGATAGTCCACATAATTCATTGGTTACTAACTCAACATTTGTGTTCTCAAAAATATTTTTAAAAGAAAGTTGTCATTTTTGATTCTTCATTTACAGCTACTTGTTCGCTTGTTCTTGAACATTTCCTGTATCACATCATATACTAAAAGGCTATGAGAATATATAATATATTCTTTTGTGGTACAAAGAATATAATCCTGAAAGTATAAATATGATTTTCACATATCTTGAGCAGTTCCTAATTAGCAATTAGAAGAAAAAATCTTCATAGTTTTTAATGTTTATAACATTGCTGTTTCTCTTTACAGATTCCTTTATTTCTAGGATTATGGGATGGGTTATGAAAAATAGCTGGTATTTAATGTAATTTAATATTAGCGGTGAAACATTATAGGACTCGACAGAACAGTGCCTTACAGTTCCAGCTGCATACAGTCCATCCTTATGAAGCGCCATAGAAAGTAGGACCACATTTTGAGATTCCTTCCTTGGATCACCTATAGAAAGTATTAATAAAACATGAACTATTTAACATATACATTGTATGTACATACATACATACATACATTCAATTTGGTTAATGATAATTTAAAATCACAGTGCAAAAAATTACAACAAGAGGCATAAGATAAAAACTGTGAAGTATGCAAACATTTAACAGACAAAAAGATGGCCAAAGCTGAAGAATTTTTTTTCATTGGTGACAAACAAGATCTCAAGTTGGAAAAGCTAAAGTTTTTTTTCCCCACAGCAAAAGATGTAAGCTTTTTATAATGAGATTATGGGTAATAACAGCCAAAAACCAGAAAAGGCCACTGTTGACTTTATGTCACTTGAGGGATCCTTGAACTGACTGGTTTGAAGTATATGAGAAAAACTAATAAAAAATAAAAATGGAAAGAGTCTGGTTTTGGGGATTTCCAAACAAAACAAAACAAAGTAACTGTCTTCTGGTTTATTTTATCTCCCTTAATATCTTAAGTTATACAGCAATTAAGTTTGGTAATATACAGATTGCATAGATTATTTAACTTGATTACCTCCATTAATCAAGTACAGATTTCACTAAATAATAGAAGAATGTTTTCCGAACAGACTAGTTGATGTCATTGAACCAGGCATAATTACACTGCTTTCTAATAGCTTTGCTTCAATAGCTGTGAAGTAAATATGCTTGTGATTGTTCAGTTAGAATGCTAACATTAGTTTCCTTTTGTTCCATTCCATGTGAGTGTCTACAACAGAGAACCTCCTCATTATCCAGACTTCATATGGAGAGCCTCTGTGGATAGAAATGCTTCAGTGTGGAATAGGAGATTACAAGAAAAGGGGGAATCTACTGTAGCATGGTTATATCCCAATAGCTTCACTATGTGTTTGTCCTTTCAGAACTTGATTTTCACTGTTTGTCTCTTCTATGTTTCCTTGTTTTAAATCAGAGGTCTCCTCCAACCTTGGCAATTTTAAGACTTGTGGATTTCAACTCTCAGTGTTCCTCAGCCAGAAAAGCTGGCTGAGGAACATGGGAGTTGAAGTCCACAAGTGTTAAAGTTGCCAAGGTTGGAGACCTCTGTTTTAAATGATATTTTCGGCTCTGCAGCACACTTAGTGAATGTAATTCCATCCTTCCTATTCACAATTAATTAATTTGAGGGGGACGACCTCTTTTAGTTTTGGATAATGAATGTTATTAAAAGGCATAAGCTTTTAGAAGCTGTATGCAAATTACATGTGTGATAGGTTACAAATACCTTATCAGTTAATACTGCAATTGTTCAAAACATTGGGTTTGTTGAGATCTTTTGAGATACCAATAGCACTTAGATTTATATATCGCTTCACATTTTATTTTTATTTTATTTTACTTATTTATTTGATTTGTCAAACACTTACAAGATAATAGGTATAAGTATAAACATAGTTATGAATACATGAAATGGGTGCATATAAGAAAAATAAAAGAAACAGGACAGGGACGGTAGGCACGTTGGTGCGCTTACGCACACCCCCTACAGACCTCTTAGGAAAGGGATGAGGTCAATAGTAGACAGTCTAAGGTTTTTGGGGTTTGGGGAAGAAACTACAGAGTCAGGTAGAGTATTCCAGACATTGACCACTCTGTTGCTGAAGTTGTATTTCCTGCAATCAAGTTTGGTGTGGTTAACCTTGAGTTTGTATCTATTGTGTGCTCTTGTGTTGTTATGGTTGAAGCTGAAGTATTCATTGACAGGTAACTCATTGCAATGTATGATTTTATATACCATACTTAGATCAGACCGAAGACGGCATAATTCAAGGTTTTCTAGGTCTAGAATTTCAAGTCTGGTGGCATAAGGTATTCTACAACGAATAGAGGAGTGGAGAACTCTTCTTGTGAAATATTTCTGGACTTTCTCAACTGTGCTAATATCAAATACGTAATGTGGGTTCCAGACTGATGAGCTGTATTCGAGTATTGGTCTAGCAAATGTTTTGTATGCTCTAGTTAGCAGTGTGATATTACCAGAGAAAAAGCTATGTAGGATTAGGTTAACAACTCTTAATGCCTTTTTGGCTATGTAGTTACAGTGGGCTCTAGCACTTAGATCATTAGAGATGAGTATTCCAAGGTCCTTTACAGAGCTTGGATCATCAACAAGGTCTTGACTATTCAGCTTGTATTTTATTTTCTGATTTTTTTTGCCAATATGTAAGACAGAGCATTTATTTGTTGAGATTTGAAGTTTCCATTTGTTTGACCATTCTGATACATAGTCAAGATCTTTTTGAAGGGTAGCAGTATTATCTGTGGTATTGAACAGCTTTACATCATCAGCGAAAAGAATGCAGTTGCTCTTAATATGATCACAGAGGTCATTATGTAGAGTATGAAGAGAGTTGGTCCTAGAACACTGCCTTGGGGGACACCACTATTGACAGAATTTGATAGGACACTCCCAATTTTGACCATTTGTTGTCTGTTTGACAGGAATGCTTCTATCCAGTTATGCAGTTGTCCAGAGATACCATAAGATTTTAGTTTTAGGAGTAGTTTGTCGTGTACCACTGAATCAAAGGCTTTACAGAAGTCTATGTAGATTGCATCTATTGCTTTGCCCTGATCGAGTTGTGTAGTCCATATGTTTTTACAGTGTAAGAGTTGCAGATTATAGGATAGTTTTTTTCTGAAACCAAATTGTTTATTGGAGAGTAGGTTGTTTGTCTCTAAGTGGAGGATAATGGATTGGTTAATAATTGATTCCATGACTTTACAGGTGACGCAGCATAAGGAGATTGGTCTGTAATTTTCAACTAGGCTGGGGTCTCCCTTTTTGAAGATGGGGATGACCATAGGTTAGGCAAGGAGCTGGTCCTGAAAGATTTTTCAAAGATTATGTTTAGAGGTTCTGCTATGGCAGTGGATAGCTTTTTTAAGAAGTAGGCACATATTCCATCCGGTCCAATAGATAGAGATAGTTTTAGACTGTGTAGTGCTTTTTCAACATTGTCTTCTGTAAAATCGATATGTATTAGAGCATTGTAGTTTTCTATGGTTCGGCTAGGAAATACTGGGCATGATCCATTGCTGTTTACAAATACTGAGCCAAAGAATGTGTTAAAGATGTTGGCTTTAATGGTGTTGTCATTTCAGTCTTTACCATTAGGTCCTATCAGGGCCCTCTCTAAGTGGTTACAGAATCAGCATATTGCCTCCAACAATCTGTATCCTCATTTTATTGACCTTGGAAGGATGGAAGGATGAGTCAACCTTGAGCCAGTGTGACTTGACCTACCGAACTGCTGGTAGTCAGCAGTCAGCAAAATTAGCCTGCAATACTGCATTCTAACCACTGTGCCACCATAGTCTGATTCCTTTTGATGTGTTGCCTGAGATTGCTAAGTACTACCTGCATAACCAATTTGCCTTTCCATGCCTCCCCCCTCCCTTACCTCATTCCAATTTAAATCCAATCTCGATTTAGCTACTCTATGCATTTGGTGAAGTATGCTAATGCTCATAAAAGCTTATCCCTTTAGTAAAAATTGTTTCTTAGAAAATTTGTTAGTGGATTGTTCCTGATTTTTAGCTAATTTTAGCTAACACAGACTAGTACGATTCTCCTCATATAATTCCTTTGGGATAAATGCCTCTTGATATGTTTTGAATAGCTGAATGCCTTATGTAAATAAAATTTATGTTGTCCTAAGTGCACAAACTCCATATGATTTTTATCCCTTTAACTATGTTATTGTTTCTATTGGAAACCCTATTGTTTTTTTGATTGCATCTGAAATCTAAAGAGGGGAGAGAGAAGTAAAAGGAACGGTTCCAATTTCTGAGCACTGATAAATACATGGCATGCACCCAGTTATTATGGCATAGATTTTCAACTAGATCACTCCCTTCAACCTGATTTTTTATATAGTTATGTCTGTGTGCATAGACATATCAATATCATCTTTCCTAAACTGGAAGACTTTCTCCAACTTATAGATCTAGTGTTCAGTAATAGTAATATCTATTTTTAAGATATAGGATCTATTCCTATTAAAATAAATAGCAAATCATGAAGTTTCTATAGGAGTCATTTTCTTTATTGTCATATTTAGAAAGGCATCCAAAACAATCTACATCAAAAGACAATAGTCCAAGAAATTTAAAAAAAATATCTACAATAGAAGGACTATAACTGTCACTATGTAGGAGAGATAGGCAAAGCCCTTCCATGAATACCAACTAGCAGTCAGAATATATGATGAGAACTCTTTAATCTCACAACATATGGACAGAGTGAGCCACAATTCCAACTGGGAGACTATAAACAGTTACATCCAAAGTTCCTAGGGAATTCTGCCAATGAAGAATTCAGACAAATCAGCCATCAGTAAATACATAAAAATAAACTAGAAGACATTCTCTCTAGAGCCAAAGCTCAGATAAATAGGGATTAACACCAGGCAAAAAATCAAGCAGAAAATAAGAAACTATTAAGAAATTTCTAATCAAAGAACCAAGGAATCAAAGAAAGAAAAGAAAACCGCCACCAAAATTGACCAGGTAAGTCACTGTATAAAAACAGGAAACAAAGAACACACTTACTTGAACTGACACATGCTACCAAGGGCAATAAAAAGTCTTCAGGCAATAACCAATCCCAGAGAACATCAAGGATTCCACCGTTCTCAGAACTGGAGAGATTATTGATGCAGACATTTACAGTCCCTCATTTCTATATGTACTTTTGAACATTCATTTCCCATTTAATGAAGCAGGGGTGTCAAACTCGGTTTCATTGAGGGCCGCATCAGGGTTGTGTTTGACCTCGGGGGCCAGGGTGGTCATGGCCAGCTTGATGTCACTTGTGTCAGAGGCACCTGTGGTGGCCCAAGCACTCTGCCAGCTAAAATAAGCTCCCAAGCTCCGTCTTCAACTGCCATGGCCTCCTGCAACCCTTTGCCAGTGAAAATGGAGCTCAGGAGCTCACGGCACTCCCAAGTTCCGTTTTCACTGGCAGAAGCATTGCAGGTCAGTTCTTCACTGTTTCCAGGGTGGCCCTGTGGGCCAGATCTAAGTACCCTGCAGGTCGAATCCAGCCCCCAGGCCTTGAGTTTGACACCCCTGTAATAAAGTGTATTAGGATACATACCCAAAGTAGCAAATATTTTCTGTAAAGGCATTTAGTATTAAAAAAAATAAATACCTTCCATTTTCCTAGAACTGCGTGACATTGAGCGAAAAGTTGTCCGTTTTTGTGCTGGAAAGGAAGTGACTATATGTATCAATTGCAGCTTACACAACTCATTTGCAAGTACATTAGAATCAATTACCATTAAATCAGGAAAAATACACTTTCATTATTTGTATTAATAAAATGAATTAATGCACATAGTACAAATCTACAACAGGGCTCTATGGACCCTGCTCATAAACGAGATTTGTCTACAATTTCAGACTGATTACAACTTGGTACTGAGTCTTTTCTATTATATATTTTCTGTAGTACTGATGCATCTAACATCTTTAGTTTTGTTTGTTTTTAAATCCCAATGAATCAGAAAAAAAAATGTTTCTCACCAATAGCATCTGGAGAAAGTTTTTGAGTGAGAAGACCAGCCCTATATGTGTCTGCACCTATTTTCAGGAAATATCCTTCTTCACAGCCCAAGTACAGCTCAGATTCTGGAGTCCAGCAATGGACAGTTGGGTGAACACAAGGTTGAATATCATCTTTAGGCTATCATTACGAAGGCAGAAGAAGTTTCAGTTACAAAAGAATTAAGAATATACAAATCACAAACTACATACAGAAACAGATATAATTTTACAATTTAATTGTATTCAAATATTTCATATATAATACACATGTTTTTATCAGGATTATTCATCCTACATATAAATTACTACATGCACTTTAGACAGTATATTCTCACATACCCTTAAGTTAGCCTTAATGGCCTAGAATTGCAGACCTGAAGGGAAGCCATTTTTTATTCCAGAAAGTTCTTATTGAGAGCTTTAATGAACATCTGACATTTGAAAGAGAAACAGTAGCCGAATGTGTGATCGGTACCTTATTCACTATTCCCAATGCTTGAGGGGCAATTTTTAAAATAAAGCTGACTAACAATTATTATGCAAAAATGATGATACTTGATTGGAAACCTAATGAATGGTCGCCCTCTGTTACTTCCCATTAATCTCCATTGCTAATCTTGTGCTTTGAGCTGATAGGGTGAAGATTATGAGGATAGTACAAAGAAGTACTGCAGGACATATTATTAGCATTCCCTCAAGCCTTTTAACAACTTTACATTCTATTTATTTTAAAAAATATTGTTGATGATTATATCATAGTCTTACTTTTAATTTCTGTTTTCCTTGTTATTCTCCCCATATGACTTGATTATTTAGAAAACAATTACTCTGTGTCAATTTAGCTATGAAAACAGAAGTCCATATAAACAAAACATAGAGATATATTAGCAAGAGGGGAGTTTAGCTATTACAGGTAGTCCTTGACTTACAACAGTTCATTTAGTGACTGTTCAAAGTTATAATGGCATTGAAGAAAGTAACATATGACCATTTTCACACTTGCAATGAAATTTCATTTTAATGTATGCTGTTTAATGTACATTCAAAGTGACAATCAATTTATTCTAAGTATAAGTCATGATCATGTTATCGAAATTCAGATGCTTGGCAACTGGTTCATACTTATGACCGTTGCTGTATTCCAAGGTCATGTGATCCCCTTTTCTAACCTTCTGACAGGTAAAATCAATGGGGAAGCCAGATTCACTTAATAATCGTGTTACTAACTTATAAACTGCAGTGATTCACTTAACAACCGTGGCAAGAAAAGTCATAAAATGGGGCAAAATTCACATAACAAATGTCTCACTTAAGAACAGAAAATTTGGCTTCAATTGTGGTTGTAAGTCGAGGACTACCTGTATTAAGGCCTGGTCCGCAAACTTAATTAAATCATTTGCTTAACGTGAGTTATTGATGGGTTCATACATTATTGTATCCTAAGTGTCTGGGTTCATCCAAGATCCTGAAGGTAATGACTTTCTCAAGTTGAATTAGACTCCTGTCTACTTGATAGACAAGCGTATATACTTTTGTTGAATATAATGTAGGTTTCTAATTGACTTCTTTTAGGATAATTTTTTCAATCTCTCAATAAAGAGCTCAGTTCTGGGATTTCCTGACAATTCTCATCTAAATATTATTCAGATTCAATAAGCTTTATAAAAGCTCAGACCAAAATACTAAGTCACAACGTAACTTTAATAGGTTATTAGAATAAATGACTCAACATTCTGTGCTTGGATATAGAATAGAATAACAGAGTTGGAAGGGACCTTGGAGGTCTTCTAGTCCAACCCCCTGCCTAGGCAGGAAACCCTATACCACTTCAGACAAATGGTTGTCCAACATCTTTAAAAATCTTCCAGTGTTGGAAGTATTTGCTACATATTATTTATTTAGCTTGTTTTTATGAACCATCCGTCTCACAAATGAGACTCACAAATGAACAGTTGAGAAGGTTAAAAAAATACATTTCACAACTAAAACACCCAAACCCTCATGAAAACACTTATTTCCTCTTAAAGTACTGCGTTTTCAGAACATTGTGAATTACATTACTATGCTCTAGACTAAGATGTTAAAAATCACAGAAAGCCATCACAAATCAGTTCTGTAATGCAGCCAAGAAAATGTCATAAATATATTCAGTCAGTCTGTCTTTACTATACTGTCACATCAGTACAAGAAACACATTCATAAATTGTCTATAACCACCAACAGTTATCCAGTTTAAGAAACCAACAACAACAACAAAAGAAACCAGTAAATAATAACTCTATCAGAGTGGAATCTATAAGGTGGCTTTATCTGGACTCATAAGTACAATCAAAGAAAAGTAATCTAAATCTAAGGCGTAAATTTGATAATACCGAAGATTAATATAATACCTAAAATTACATAAAATACACATATATAGCAGGAGCTTGAGCTATAAAGATACAGACATGCCCTCACAAAAATACCCTTTTATTTTAACACATTCTAATTTTAATTTTAAAAAATTAAAATTAAATAAAAAATAAATTTATTTCTTTAAATTTAATTTTAAAAAATTAAATAAAAAATCTAATTTTGAATTTTTTTGGATAAATATACGTCATAGTATGTTAATCTCTATGGTTCTTAACTAAGAAGCAGTGATTTCTGATTATAAGAAGTATAAAACTAACCTTAAATGTTTCAGCCTCATCTCCTACCAAGCCAGCAATGGCTGAATTGGGTAGCACAGGACCAAAATAAGGATCACTGACACTGGGATGGGAAAAGAAGCTATTTTCCTCATCTGTTAAGGACCCATCTTCAGCAGGAAGTTTGACAGGCCTGAAACCATATGGAAAATAACTTGGAATAATGATTCTTTAAATATAAATTAAAAATACGAACATTTGTTTTCAGTATAACATAATCACCTTATTTATAAAGCATATTTTATAATATGTGAAGTATGAGAAAATATTTACACTGTGTAATCTATAATAAAAGATCTATATATCAAACTGTATATTCCACTATGAGACATTGACTAGACAGTTGCTCTCCACAAACTACAGAACCTAGTCAGAGAGCTTATTCTATTTTTTCTAGCATATCATTGTTGTTTCTAACATAAAAATCATAATCATACTTACTTTGAAATCAAGATGTGCTCTTGGTTATTTCTTTCAATACTCCAAAGGGTCACAGAGGCCCCATTAAATAAACATAACTGATGCCAATTCATAGGATTAAAACTCATTGCAGTTATTTCTATCTCAGGTTGTGATTTACTACATAATACAAGTTTGTTCTGCCAATCCCTAATTACAAATGAAAGAAAGTAATTTTTTATTTGTTGTATATACAAAGTATTCTGTCAATATATATTTTATCTCCAAAAATCCAGAAGCTATTCTAATGGTCAAAACAACAAAACAATAAATAAATAAAACAAAAAAGCAAAACTGTTATCAGACTGCATTTTGCAATATAATATTAGTAGACAACAATTAAAAAATATAAAAAAATAAAGCAAAGCCTCAATATCCCTGCTGCAGAGAACTTTAGGTCCCTTTGAAAAATTTATCAGGCAAGTGTAGAATAAATAATCTCAGCCAATTTATTCAGACCTATAAGAGGAAAATCAGTCAGTTGTAAACAGTCGTTCATTAACTGTTGTTTTGGACAATGTGTCCAGGCTGGTGCCACATGATATACTAAAACACTGGCCACGATTTGGGGGAAAACACCACAAATCTAGTTAGTTTATTATTATTTAGATTTAAACGTTTTCCTTGCAATTAGGCAACCATGACAAAAGTTTGCTATGTCTAAGTTTTAAAACAATCACTTCCATAAAATATGCTACATTTTAAGCTTTAAACATAATATTTCCACTTTTCCTTGCCTCTTCTTTCGTTTGGGAGTCAATAAACTAAGCAGGAATTTACTACAGACAAAAAGGTTATTTTGAACCTGAATTCTGACTTTTTCTCTCTAACAGATTTAGAACCAGAAACCATGTTTAGACAATGCTTTGTAAGAATCTAGATTTCAACATAATCCAAACTTTTCTGCATGCTGTCTTGGTAAATTTCTGGTTAATGTAATCACTTCACTTGCAAAAAAGCCAAGCAGAATTATATGCATATAAGTACAGATAGAAAGATAGAGAATTTTGATCCATAATTTGGGTGAATGCAATTCTGACCCACTTGTCCCTATTAAAATATGCAATCAACACTTACCATATTGAAAGGCAAAACTCAGGTAGTGAGGAATAACTGGCCAGATAGGGACCTGTGTGACTGAATGCAAGCAAGGAATAGTCTAGGCTGGCTTGTCCTAAAAGTTAAAAGTAGCACAGACTTTAAAGCTTATTAAAACAGGTTTATTTAATATTTTAATATAGTATTTTTTAAATTTAAGATAGATTTTAAAAATGCCAGTCCATAATACATGCTATAGTGTGTTATTCCAATCTCATATTATTGTTACTCTATTCCTGCTTTCCCCTCCCATCACATTATGGTACAGTGCAAACTCGATTTCAATGAGGGGTGTCAAACTCTATTTCAATGAGAACCACATCAGGGTTGTGTTTGACCTCGGGGAGCCGGATGGCATGGCCGAGGTGCTGTGGCTGGGGTGAGCATGGCCAGCTTGACATCACTCGTGTCAGAGGGCACCCTGTGGTAGCCCGGGTGGGGCTGGAATGATCCTCCTGCAGCCCTCTGCCAGCAAAAATGGAGCCCAGGAGAGCCGTATGTGGCCCTCTCAAGTTCGTTTTTTGCTGGCAGAGACACTGCAGGCCAGTCCTTCGCTATTTCCAGAGCAGCCCTGCAGGCGAAATGTAAGCACCCTGCAGGCCCTTGAGTTTGATACCCCTGCTACAGTGTGATGATATATGAATCATCTCTGAATTAAACTCATTAAAACTGCTTTGGCGCCATGTAACATGCCTTTTTTAAGCCATCAAAAATTTAAACCACCTGATCATGATCAAATCAGAATTTTAGGAGGGTCTTAAAAGGCAGCCCCATGTACCATATAGAGTTTCCCCAACCTTATTTCCAAATCATATACAAACAGTACTTAAATTTAATCCTCAGTTTTCAGCAGCTATTACTAGTTTTTCATCTCACTTGCCATTCTGCTCTGTCTTTTCATACATCATACATTATTCTTTGACATATTTTATGATTATCATAGGGAGCGCCACCCAACCCCAACACTCACGCTTTACTTTCAGTCGCTTTATTATGTCTATGGTGTCCTTTGGTTTTTGTGGTAAATTGCAGGAGTGGTTTAATATTACCTTCTCCTGCATAGCATCAAATGTTTTTGCTTTTGTCACTGAAAGGGACCATCTACCTTCAGCATCTTTATATATCAGTACTACCTGATCTAAATGCCTGCTTACTACCTGATATAAATGCCCGCTTGCTGGGCAGCTGCAAATGATCTTTACACCTCAGGCAATCCTACATGTATTATTGGCATACTGTTAGGAATGTAAGTAACCTAACAGCTATTTGGGTTGAAAATATATAAACCAGGATAAACATTTTAAAACTGTATCTTTGAGAAAATGCAAAACTGTAATTGGGTGTGGTTTCTCAAACGGCCATAAGATGGAGCCAGAAACCTGGGTTGTCTTAGTCTTAGTCTCAGAAGAGAGTATGTCTCAGTGAGTCTCCCCCCCCCCTTCTGTTGGAGAGTATTGCAGTTCTAATTGACTGCTATTCTTGGATTTGATCTAAGTCTGTTACTGAACTGTTTTTGACACTGGACTTTGTTACTGGATTATCCCTGGATTGAAAACTGACTGATTTAACTGTGAATGACTTTGGACTGCCTATTTTGAACTTTGCTTAAACTTTCTGGAAGTAAAACCTACATTTACTGTACAGTGTATCTGTCTGCTGTGTGTGTATTATTCAAACACTTCTCTCAAATACGTCTCCCTGTATGCGCTCATTCTCCTAACGGGGAATTAGCTCAACACATACCTGGCTACATTCTTCACTCATCCCTCCCAGGAATATTCTGCTGTCATGATGAGGCAGCAGAGCATGACATGCATGGAAATATGAATGTTGGCCTTTTATTTAACTGAATGCTGCCATAAGTGTATGGAATAATGCTGTATATAAAAGTATCCTCACCTTTTAATTTTGCTATTTTCTTTAGTCCTGGGAAATTGTAAACATAGATTCTAGGATTCAGCTGCCGATCAGAAAAAGCAACAATATTCTGGCTTGCATTCACTGCAAAGGCTCCAATATTTCCATAGTGACATTGCAAGAATGATCTCTCTCGTGTTTCCATGTCAATAAAGATAATGTAATTGCCACAAGGATAAGAAACAGTCCTGTTGTTGATAAATCCAACTTTCCTATTGGTGAATCCTTGTACCCACCTTGGGGAGGAAATACATTTTAAGTGAAATATCTTTAATTATAGATGACTAATCTCATATATTAAATAAAGTGCTCCCTAGTGGTGGTTTGTGCTCTCAAGTCAGTTTTGGTTTATCATGACTACATGGGTTAGTCCCTGTGGTTTTCCTGGCAAGATTTTTCAAAAGAGGTTTGCCACTGTTATCTTCCCACCTGGGTTTGTGCCTAGGAGAGGACAAAAAGTGAGTCTTCTGGTTTCTAACCTGGTGCTTTAACCAATAAATCAAAGCACCTCTTTTTGACAGGCAGGTAGTAGCTATCTAAATTATCAAGCTGCTATTCCACAGTGTGAGAAGTATGACAAGATATAACAACTCAGGATATGAAAACTCCTAGTTGAGGAAATTTGAACCCATCTTTCCACCTTTGTAAGTTGTGCCAAGGCACAACATTATCCTTACTCTCATCAGACCTGCTTCATACATTGCCTTTCTTCTTTAAAATTCTCATCTCCGCACTTTTGAAAATGTCATCAACATGTTTTTATTTAATTCCCATGTGTTCTCTTCAGCTTCACCATTTGCAGCAATATCAAGCCATTTATTTCTTTTTCACCTGTCTTTCCCTTGACAACTCATTTATTTTAATCCCATTCTTCAATATAACACTATGATTCCAATAGAAACTTCTAAAGTACTCTTTCCAACAAACCCCCAGGACTGTCTCCAAGGATGTCGGCATGAAAACACACACACACACACACACACACATAAAACTGGGCTCCCTTAAGAAGAAGAAAAAAAGCAGTGCACAGCTGGTAATCTTGTTTTATGTGGAATCCTTGAAAAACACACGACAGACTAAAAAGCCCGGCGATCCTTATCTTAACAAAACCCAAATTTATCTGTTTGCGAGGCAAAAAGCTTTCACAAAAGGCTGTTTTTATAGCCTTTATTCCCGGATAAACTTTAGGGAAGGGAGGGAATAAAAAGAAAAGTATTTTGGGAAAGCACATCTCGGAAACACCAGAAAGCCTCCCGTCCCTCTCCTTTCCCTTCGTACTTGGGTTCCAGCTCGGCTTTGTGCATCGTGGATCCCGGGCGACGGCCGCCCCCTTTCAGAGGGTCCATGGCGCCCAGATCTCAAATCTTCGCTTAGCAGAAGCTTTTCGCTGCCGTTTACATTCGTATCCGAGCAACCGCGCGCTGCTCTTCTGCGATTGGCTAAAGCTAATAAATTCTTCCTCCTCCTTTTGCCGTTGCAGCCCACATCTTCCAAGTGAGTTATAAAGGGAAAGGAGAAGGTCCTTTAAAAATATCTGTAAGGAATGTCTTCTACCTTAACTACAACTGTCCGGCCTGCCTTCACATGCAACTTCTTTCCATCGCTTTTATTTTTTTTTAAATAAGGGAACGCTAAGTGTTAAAATACGGGAAGTTTCGCTGCCGGCTGCAGTAGCCTATCTGAAAAAGAATAAAAGGAGTGAATGATGTTTGTTTGTTTTTTATTTATTTTTCGCAACAGTTAGCTTTTATTTATTTATTTATTATTCATTCATTCATTTATTTATTTATTTATTTGTTTATTTGATTTGTCAATCACTTACAAGATAACAGGTATAAGTATATACATAGTTATGAATACATGAAATGGGTACATAGAAGAAAAATAAAAGAAAAAATAGGACAGGGATGGTAGGTAGGCACGTTGGTGCGCTTATGCATGCCCCCTACACACCTCTTAGGAAAGGGGTGAGGTCAATAGTAGACAATCTAAGGTTAAAGTTTTTGGGGTTTGGGGAAGAAACCACAGAGTCAGGTAGAGTATTCCAGACATTGACCACTTTTCAGACTCTCGAAAAATGGAGCAGCATTATAAGCTGTAGCAATAATTAAATAAAATGAATAAATGAAAACATTTAAAAGAACTCATTTTAACAAGCTTTCGTGAATAATTGGCCACTTCAACAGAACTTGAGATTGAATGATGATTTATTGAATAAACTGAACATAATTAGGTTTACACATAAGCCATAAATCATGATTTATAAATTAATAGCTGCAGTCACACACCATACTGTTCCAAAATTAGACAAGCCACTTTATGGCTTTATTTGAACCTTTAAGCTGCATTATTGTTTTTCAGATAAAGGTGATATTAGCATTTTAGGCATTCATGTCCCCATTTGAAGTTAGGAGACCATGTTTTCTTTTTAAGCAAAGTCATTTTCTTCTTTTCATATGTGAGAAGCTTTTTCAGCAAACACTAACACAAACCAATAGGAAGCATATTCTAGTCCTTGAGTCCATCTCCCCTAGAGGGGGCTCTGTCTTTTCTCATGACTAATCAATGTCTTTTCTTTTTGCATCTTTTTGATGCATCACAAATATCAATTTATGTATAATTCTGTACCTTATAAAAAGACTTGACTCCCCCCCCCCCCTTAAGAACTGCTTTTGCTTTCCCCTTGGTGACTTGTGTTATACAGAGGGGAACCATTTTGCAAAGGTTAGTGTTTTCTCACCCAAATTCAGAGAATGTTTCCATGCAAATATTTTTTACATGTCCCCAGTGTATTGTAAAGTGACTCTTCATGTGTCTCACATTTCCAATGTAAATTTGAAGTACTTTTTATACATTATTGATAATTTTCCTGCTATCATATACCAACACTAATTTATTTTGTAAAAGTTCTTATAAGTTATAATGTAAATTTTAGTCCTTTCAATCACCTCTTTTCCCATTGATCCGTCCCAGTGGTGGGATTCAATTTTTTTTACTGCAGGTTCTGTGGGCTTGGCTTGGTGGGCATGGCAGGGGAAGGATACTGTAAAATCTCCAGTCAGAGGTGGCATTTGCAGGTTCTCCAAAGTACTTAAAATTTCCGCTACTGGTTTTCCAGAACTGGTCAGAACCTGCTGAATACCACTTCTGGTTCATCCGTATATCATAACCAACATTTTGGTACTATTTAAACTTGTTCTTTCATTTCAAAACTTATGCATTTTGGTAACCGTATGTTACCAAAGTGAAGCCAGATTCACTTAACAACCATGTTATAACTTAACAACTTCAGTGATTCATTTAACAACTGTGGCGATAAAAGTCACAAAATGGGGCAAAATTCACTTAACAAATGTTTCACTTAACAGAAATGTTGGGCTCAATTATGGTTGTAAATCGAAGACTATCTATAATCAGTCATAGAGGTACAGAATTAGTCAGTCTAGGAAGATTTCTAGCAAGTTTTTTAGAGCATTTTTTGTAGGAACACCAACCTGTAATTCTAAGTTTTGCAGTCCCAAAAGGCCTGCTGGATACCTGTTTGGGAAAAACCTGGTCATATTTGAACCTGGAAAATCCGCACATTCAATATGTTTTCTTTCATTCTTAATATTTTCTAAAACTGAGATTTGGTTGCAAGTTTAAATTGTTAAAAGTGCTGATAATCTCAGTTACTATTAGTGGAAATAATGCAAACATTTGTTTGATGAAACTTATTTTGAAACTCTTTTGTGGCAATAATGTGTATTACTCTAAAAATTCAGTGATCTACAATTTAGAACCAACCAAATTGGAGTTCCTTTGTAAACCAAGAATAAGAGGAAAACATATTTCAAAACTGCTGAGAGACAAACAAAAGCTTTGGAATTAAGGAACCTGAAATCACTATCTATCCAGGGGTGGGATTCAAATTTTTTAACAACCGGTTCTGTGGGTGTGGCTTAGTTGGTGGGTGTGGCTTGGTGTCATGTGACTGGGTGGGCGTGTCTTGCTGGTCATGTTATTGGCTGGGTGTGGCCAACTCAATATCACTCACATTGAAGCCTGCATCTCCTTGCCTGGCCTCTCATGACTGTGGGGATGCTGCAACAGTCATAAGTGTGAAAAATGATCATAAGTCTCTTTTTTCAGTGCCATTGTAAGTTTGAATGGTCCCTTTGCTTGTGTCCCTTTGCTTGTGTCTCTTTTTTCAGTGCCATTGTAAGTTTGAATGGTCCCTCCACACAAGCAAAGTACCAGCAAAGGAGGGGAAAAAAACTCCAGAAACGTTCCTGAGACAGGAAGTCTAGTCCTGCCAAGAATGTAATAAGGGTTAACGGAGAGGCAGTTTCTGTAAGCAACACCAGAATGTTTCCTTCCTTCCTTCCTTACAGGCTTAGGCCAGTAATTTCTTCTAACAACTGGTTCTCCAAACTGCTTAGAATGTTAACAACCAGTTCTAGCGAATAGGTGTGAACTGGTAGAATCCCACCCCTGTATCTTATCTAATATTTTTGAAAACTAGGAATTAAAACTGCTTGCAAGTTTACGTTGTTAAAGTGCTAACAATCATAATTGCTATTAGTGGGAGCAAGGCAAACATCTTTTTGATGACAAACTTATTTCAAAACTCTATGTGGCAATATTGTGCAATACTGTGAAAATTCACTGATCTAATATTTAGAACAAAGTTTGAATTCCTTTGCAAACCAGTAATAAAAGGAAAACATTTCAAAATTATGGAGAGACACTTTGGAATAGATATCTAGCTATTTATCTAGATCAGGGGTGTCAAACAGATCCGGGCAGTGGGATGCCTCGATCTGGCCCATGGAGCCACCCTGGAAACAGTGAAGGACTGGCCCATGGTGCCTCTGCCAGCAAAAAATTATTTATTATTTATTTTTATTTTTTTATTTTTTATTTATTTTTGTCAATTGCTTACAAGATAATAGGTATACATAAAAACATAGTTATGAATACATGGATACATGTAAGAAAAATAGAAAAATAAAGGAAACAATAGGACAGGGACGGTAGGCACGTTGGTGCGCTTATGCACGCCCCCTACAGACCTCTTAAGAAATGGGTGAGGTCAATAGTAGACAGTCTAAGGTTAAAGTGTTTGGAGTTTGGGGAAGAAATCAGAGTCAGGTAGAGTATTCCAGACATTGACCACTCTGTTGCTGAAGTCGTATTTCTTGCAATCAAGTTTGGTGCGATTAACCTGGAGTTTGTGTCTATTGTTTGCTCTTGTGTTGTTATGGTTGAAGCTGAAGTATTCATTGACAGGTAGGACATTGCAATGTATGATTTTACAAACTATACTTAGATCGGACCAAAGGCGGCGTAGGTCTAGATTTTCTAGGTCTAGAATTTTGAGTCTGGTAGCATAAGGTATTCTGCAACGAGTAGAGGAGTGGAGAACTCTTCTTGTGAAATATTTCTGGACTTTCTCAACTGTGTTAATATCAGATATGTAATGTGGGTTCCAGACTGATGAGCTGTATTCGAGTATTGGTCTAGCAAATATTTTGTATTCTCTAGTTATTAGTGTAATATTACCAGAGAAAAAGCTACGTAAGATTAGGTTAACAACTCTTTATGCCTTTTTGGCTATGTAGTTACAGTGGGCTCTAGCACTTGGATCATTACAGATGAGTACTCCAACATCCTTGACAGAGTTTGGATCATCAACAAGGTCTTGACTATTCAGCCTGTATTTTATTTTCTGATTTCTTTTGCCAATATGTAGGACAGAGCATTTATTTGTTGAGATTTGAAGTTGCCATTTGTTTGACCATTCTGATACATAGTCAAGGTCTTTTTGAAGGGTAGCAGTATTGTCTGTGGTGTTGAACAGCTTTACATCATCAGCGAAGAGAACGTAGTTGCTCTTGATATGATCACTTTATGTAGAGTATGAAAACAGTTGGTCCTAGAACAGTGCCTTGGGGGACACCACTGTTGACAGTTACAGAATTTGATAGGACGCTCCCAATTTTGACTATTTGTTGTCTGTTTGACAAGAATGCTTCTATCCAGTTATGCAGGTGTCCAGAGGTACTGTAAGATTTTAGTTTTAGGAGTAGTTTGTCATGTACCACTGAATCAAAGACTTTACAGAAGTCTATGTAGATTGCGTCTATTGCTTTGCCCTGATCTAGTTGTGTAGTCCATATGTTTTTGCAGTGTAAGAGTTGCAAATTACATGATAGTTTTTTCCTGAGAACAAATTGTTTATTAGAGAGTAGTTGTTTGTTTCTAAGTGGAGGATGATGGATTGGTTAATAATTGATTCCATGAGTTTACAGGTGAAGCAGCATAAAGAGATTGGTCTGTAATTTTCAACTAGGCTGGGGTCTCCCTTTTTGAAGATGGGGATGATCGTGGCTTGGGACCATAGTTTTGGCAAGGAGCTGGTCCTGAAAATGAAAATGGAGCTCGGGAAGGTTGCACGCAGCTCACCTGGGCTCCATTTTCAGTTGTGACCGTCTCCTGCAGCCCTTTGCCAATGAAAACAGAGGTCAAGGAGGCTGAGCTCCATTTTCGCTGGCAGAGTTGCAGGAGGCTTTTGGGGTCAAAAATGGAGCCTCAACAAGTGACCTCAAGCTGGACATGCCCACCCTGGCCACACCCATTCCTGTCCCCCACCAAAGTCAAACACAACCCTGATGTGGCCCTCAATAAAATCAAGTTTGACACTCCTGATCTAGATAAATAGATATTGGGGTTTATGTTGAGTTATTTTCTACTGCTGAAAGAGAACTTTCTACAGTCATTTTCAATGCAGTGAAGGAACAAGTGGTGTTTTCTGAAAAAAGCATTTCTCTATCTAGTAATAAAACTCTTGTGTCCGTAATCTTTAACTATGGGCTAAATTACAAATTATGTTCAAAATCTGGGACCCATGACCCCCATGGAATTGAAATTTGGCAAATTTTATTTTAAAAAATCACCATAAAATTATCATAAAGCATTTTTGACACAATGCAAATGTCATAAAAATTGCGGATGTTTGGCTGTGCTATACAGTTAAACAAGGACTACTGTTCAAGGCAGATACATGTCTAAATATCTTCCTGAACTTGTAAGAACTTTAGGAGCTCTGCCATTGTTGAAGGCATTAAGGAATCTGGTAAGGTAGTATCTTTGTAGCAATGACCCAACAGGTTGCCTACTTCTTTTATTAACTTTCCTTCAGATATATCCTCATTGCTATATTTTTATTGACTTGTTATATATATTTAAAATATATTGTGCACATGAGTAATATCAATTACAATCAGCATTTTACAGATATAAAATATAACTTAGGGGGCTTTATTTTCCATTTCTGCTTATGATTTTAAGTCTGCACAACCAATAAGCATTGTTTTAAATTGAAATTATTTGCAAGAGACAAAAGTTTTACTGATTTATTTACACAAATATTAATGTAACACCACAATCCAGAGATTCTAGATGTTTTACTAAAATTCAAAAACGCCCAATCCCAACAACAGCATAAATAATAAAAATACACTACAATATACAATATATGCTGAGGGTATTTGCATCTTTGTGTTGGCTGCATTAGCTACCTTTGCGTGTCATCATTTGTCTGATTTACACATTAAGTTGAATCATCGGACTTAGTGTAAGTTCTATGTTTATACGACACGACCTATACTATTATTTAGCCTGATGGGGAACGTTTTGAATTCTCTTTTAAGTAAATGACACGCAATTGCCTAAATGCAAACAAAGCGAAAACAAACACGAACAGATGACTTGGAGTAGAATCCATTTGCCGTCCTGTTAATTCTTGTATTTGATATTCAAACGTAGTAAATGGAATTTGTACTCTTCCTAAATGTACTCTTAAATGCATTTAAGTACTCTTAAATACATTTAAGTACTCTTAAATGTACTCTTAAATGCATTAGACCCTTACAGTTAAATGCAGCTGTGTCCGAGATTTTGCTACGCCTGACGCATTTACCGCGATAGAAGGACATCAATTCCTTCTGCCATGCGAGTCATTTGCTTTCACGTCAATCAACCTGCGTGGAAGTCTCTTAAGCATCCAGCGGAGGAGGGAGATGTTACTCACTAACGAAGAGGGAGGAGTCAAACTGCGTTGAAGGGCCGGTGGAAAGAAAAGGCGGCGTCTTAAGGGAAAAATCCGGTGTGTGTGGCTGGTTCCG